>NW_028185228.1:960461-1054351 GCF_003343005.1 Rhea americana | reverse complement strand
GCCCCGCTGCCGGGCCTTCGCCATGTGCTGTCATTCCGGGCCTTCCCCTCTTTATCCGTTCCTTTTCCYCCCTCTTTCCCAGAGGTGATGGCTTTGCCCCCAGGTGGCACGCACGGTCGCGGCCGTTAGGGCTCGGCGATAACGGCCTCAGCGCCTGGCAGCCCCCCGCTGCTGGCGGCGGTGCGCGCCAGGAGGCCGCGGGGTGCTCGCCGAATAACCGCAGATTTGCCAGGGGGTGCTGGGTTTGCGGGCCCGTCTGAGTGGGCCTGCAGTGTGCGGCGAATCCGCRTGGCCGGAGGGCTGAATCCGCGGAGAGCTTGTTGAGGGATTAGGAGTTCTTTAAACGGCAGTGTTTTTGAGAAGCTGCRGTCGGCCTTCTGAAGAAGGCCTTAAGACAAATGAGGAAGTGAAATGGCTGCCCCTGCTGCAGCAGGAAGTGCACGGGGGAGGCCATCTTAGGCCGCCTTCGCACAGGCGGCAGCGAGCAGCAACATGTCACCCGAGCAGCCCTTAGCAGGCCTGCTGCCCCTGTGGGGAGCACAGCGGGCAAAGTGCCCGCCGCTGGGTGCTGGGGTTTCCTCCGAACCCCAAGTCTGTGGAAGTAAATGCGCAGGCAGGCAGCCCTACCTGCAGGGAGCCCTGGGGTGCAGCGGAGTTCGCGCAGTGGGAAGGTGCATCGGAGCCGTCTTCCCACCCATGTAGAAGGGCTAAGCCACGCTGGCAGCAGCAGAGCAGGTCTGCAGCGGGTCACAGCATGAGGCACAGGGTCCTTTGGCAAACCACTGACCTCGGGCAAGGTTTTGAAAGGAGGTGATGCTTCTGGTTTGTATTTACAAAGAAGTGTCGTCTGCAGGCTTGCCTGACCTATTGCTTGCTGTCTTTTTTTTTATAACTTTCTCCATGTGGCTGTCAGATGACTACAGATTGTTTTGATTTTCATAATTCTGCTATGTAATTGGCTGCCCCGGTTGTGGGGTTAATACTGGGCTGTAGAATCCAGGAAACCAGGAAAATGGGACACAATGCTTCTCCTTAACCTGCTAAAATCAGTGATATCTTAACAGGAAACATCTATTTCCAGTAACTTTTCAGTGGCCAGTTGGGAGCGAACAGCTGCTGTGGTCATCGACGCAGTAATGAGGAGGCAGCTGCCTCTCTTCTCCGGACCCACTGAAGTTTTAGGGCAACGCTAACCTCTCTGGTTAGCGTTGCCCTAAAATTCTAGGAGATTTTAGGCTGGTTGCAGCTTGTCAGCTAGTAGGATATTTTGAGCTGAATGCTGCAGAGTGACAAAGAAGGGCTAAACATAGAGAAAAGGCTGGGAAATAGGGAATACATGGTTTGAAAGGAGCTCCACATACTTGATAATGAATGGCTGTTACCATTGGTTTAGTTATAGCCCCAAATACAACCCCACTTTTAAATGCTGTTTAGTGCGTAGTAGCAGAATTGTCCCAAGGCTCTTAACCCACATTCAGAACTGTGTCAGTATTGCGTCATATAAATTATTACTAGAGGAAATGTAAAATTGAATGTATAGATCTGTCGTGTATGTTTACAGATACCTGCTGTGAACTCTTTTTTTTTTTTTTTTTTTTTTTTAACATTTCGTTTTGAGTATCTTTGCCTTTTCATTTTAGCTTAATGCTCAAAGGAACTAAATCTCAAAAAGCGACCCTACTGTCTTAGCTCAAAGTGAGAATCTTTTGCAGCTTCCTGGGGCCAGAATATTTGAAATAATTTATTTTTCCAAGCTTCATTTTGCAGCTCTGGAATCTTTCGCTGTTTTAATAGTTGATGGTGAGGAGGAGCTGTGTGTATCCAGTCTGTAATTTTGCTATCTTTGTGTTTTCCTCAAATTTAAATTTAACAGATTTCGTCTTTTAACCGTAATCACTTTTGTACGTTTATCAGTGTCCTAAAACAAGTTATTATCAAACCGGGGAAGCTTAACAGAGTCTGTTCAGCAGATCCAGGCTGACCTGCATAATAWTAATGGGATTTCTTACTGGTAGCTGTAAACTGAATTACATGGTAGAGTTATGTGGTGAAGCTAACCTGCTGTCTTGCCTTCTGTCTGTGGTACAAGCCAGTGTGCTGAGTGCCTTTCTTTCACTCAAGTGCACTACTGCATTTTAAGGAAAAGGCTGACTGAAGTAATTGCTTCTTCAGGTTTGACAGTGACTGCTGTGAAGGACTTCGGGGAGTGGAACTTGGAGGCTGGAGCCCTGGTGCTTGCAGATGGAGGCCTTTGCTGTATTGATGAGTTTAATAGTATCAAAGAGCATGACAGAACCAGTATCCATGAAGCAATGGAGCAACAGACCATCAGTGTAGCTAAGGCAGGGTAAGTGACATGTTACTGTATGTGACAAAATAGCACAGGATGTTTCTTTTATACTCAAAATACGTTGGAGACAGGTTTGCCATGCTGGTTAAATGTAACTGCTTTGTTTGTTGTACCCTATAGTTTTGATCTATAGATGGTATTCTTAAACTAGGTAATCCTGCATTTCAGAGGGCAATGCAATGGACCAGTGGTTGCACATGACCAGAATAAATACATGCCCTCTGCACTGTTTTGTTTTCAGTTTACCACTGCAGTTAAGGCATATTCCTAAGAAGACTTTGTGGTTTTGCTTGTCCTTTAGTGGGAGTTGTCATAATAGTCATAAGTAGAATGAGGAACTTTGTGAAATTTGTATTGGAACTGAGAAGTGAGTCTTGTGTTTGCCCAAAATTCAGAAACACCGAATGGTAACGAAAGAAGACCAAGAGATTTCCAGGCTGCTCACTTTTATCTGCTGGATGTGTCATGGATATAAACTCCAACTTTTGCTTTTTGCTTTCCTTTTCAAACCAATGTATGTGTTCAAATCTGCCTTTTTCTTTTCTCCTGCCAGTTTGGTCTTTTAGCTCAAACCTTCTCATTCTCTGCAGTCATCTATAGCTCTGGTCCAGGCCCAAATCATTTGGTGGCCAGTGTTAGTGATTAGTGAATCACCTTTTTCACATTCCACCTTGTTGCCTTCTGTCCAGCTCTTGCCCAAATGACATATTTTTGGCTCTTCTTCCTGATCATGTCATTTCTTTATTTTGACTACCTCCACTGAACCTCTTGTCTTCATCCTCTTAGGTTTTATGCCATTTTTTGAATTGTTTTTTAGGCTCTGCTCCCCCTTCCCTCTTACCTGCCTCTTTCTCTTGCAGGATTTTATTTCTGCTACATTCTGCTAGTGCCYGTGAGACAGATTTAATGCATCTTCCTTTCCATATATTCCTTTCCGTAATTTTAGCAATATTATGCTCTGTGTTGAAAATGGTCTTTCTGAATTTCACCTGAGTTTACCTGTATTTCACATACCCTCTGTGCAGCCTCTGAGACTTTTTCTTCTATCCTGACAACTTCTGAAAAGYGACTGTGTGCTGTCAGTGCAAAAATCTGTAGCTTCAAGAATGTGAAATCAAAGTAGAAAAATACAGGAGAAAAAAAATGCAATGTAATTGATGTTATACTACATAAAATAAAGGAATAGATGGAATCATTTCCMTATTCTGTATGAGCAGTTCCATCTAGGCATCATGGAATTTCTGCAGTTGTCTTTCTTGGGACAGGCCTGCTGCTGGCTTCGTGAAAGTTTTGTTACACTTCCTTCTAGTTTGATCTGTGAAATGCTGAAGGGTACAGAGACATGACAAGATACTGTTGGTATTTTTCTGGGAGCAGATGAGGACAATGAATCTAAATGATTGCATTTTTTTCAGAATTATTTTGATTCAGGTGCCTATCACAAAACTTTTCAGATAAAATYTCCTCTTCCAATTTTGCAGCTTTTTTGTTAATTTCTCTGGATAATTTGAAAGAATAGTGGTATCATGGTATCTGCAGCATGCCAACTCACTACTGATACATCCCCTTTAAATATGCTAGGCATATACTGGATAAGTAATGTYCTGCTCATCTCAGAGTTTACTAACTGTAATGTAGTTGGGGCCAAATACTTGGAAATGAYGTGGTCCTAGCTACATTGACAGATAGAGACATACTTTATCTGGATTCCTTGTTGCAGTTGCTTGAGTTTTGTAGACCCCAAAACCCAGTTTTGCTGACTTGCAGAGATAGCTTCAGTTGCTCACTTTTAAGAACTACATATATGAAGGACTTTTTAAGTTAAATCATAACTTAACATAGAGGGATTAATTACTTTGTTAATTTAAGCTCTTATTTTACTGCATGGGAGTGAAGGTTCTTTTACCATCAGGTAAGCTCTAGCAGAAAAACTGTGGTCCTTCCTCTCAATTACAGAAGAGCTCTGGACATGAGGTAACAGTTACTGTGGAGGTGACTAGAAATAGCTCAATGACAAACCAAAGTTAGAATACTCTCCCTGCTGCTCTAACTGGAAGAATTACATCTGGGCTACTAGAACAAAAATATCTCTATTATAGCTTAATTAAGAGAAGAAAATAACTTTCCCTAAAAAACAGTTGATATGGCTGCTGTCATTGTTTAGTTGTGTTAATGTCCATAATGTGCTTAGACATAGGAGTAAAACATACATGTATACTACAGTTTGTTTTCTTAAAATGTGAATTAAGCTAAAATGTTACCCTCCATCCTAAAAAAAAAAGTTTTTATACTATATAAATCAGCAAAATAACATTTATTTCTGAAATGCTATATTGGTTTTGCACCAGCTGAGGACTTAGCTGTATATATAGATCACTCGTTATTTTCTAACTTTCGGTGTCCTGATCATGATCTTTCTGTCTAGTTGCTATTCCCCAACTGAGAAATACTTCACATGTAATATACATTAATATAACTGCATATATTATTTAACTTTTTATGATCTTTCAAGATAAGATGTGCTCTCTAAAACACAAAAAAGTGATAATTGTGGTTACACTTCAAAATCAATTTAATTCAACTGTAATGTCTGTCATACTTTTCTCTAGCTTGGTGTGCAAGCTTAATACAAGAACAACGATATTGGCAGCAACAAATCCAAAAGGTCATTATGATCCTAATGAATCCGTCTCTGTCAACATAGCTCTTGGCAGTCCTCTACTGAGCAGATTTGACCTGGTCTTAGTATTATTAGATACAAAAAATGAAGAATGGGACCGCATAATTTCTTCTTTCATCTTGGAAAATAAAGGTAAGAGCGATATTTTTCAAGTATATATTTTTAAATTTTGAGTTTAGTTCATTACTGTTCAGTTTTTCACATTAATCAGTATTTGCACGTTTACTGTGGTAGTTGCCTGTGCTATGATTGTCCTTCCAGTAGGAATAAGATAGAGGTCACTAATTAATTACTAGGGATGAGCTGTGAACACTATACCTTTACTCTCTGATCACATGCAAGAGGTTTTCAGCCCAGAATGTTCAGTAAGTGGATGACTTCCATCTTAGACCTTTACATTGCTTGATATGCAGATCCTACACAATTACACACTGGTAATGAGAAACTTAGATAATTCAGACAAAAAGAAATCAGCTTGAAAAGTACATATTAGATCAGTGTTCCATATTTAGGGGTATGTGCTCTGGAAACAGGGAAAGCAGCGCAATTTGATTTTAACCAGCCCCTTCTCCATGCCTTCTAGGAATGTGGCTTTGTCCCCCATTAGAGAAGTGGCAGCTAAGAGAAACTTCTTTAGCTAGCCTCCTCCCCTTTCCAAAATGTTTCCCTACAAAAAAATATTCAGAAAATGGCAGGTAGATTTTGGCTCCTACAATGTAGGTAAAAGAGTTAGAGGAGATACTTACATTCATGTGGTATTTTACATCTCAAAGAATACTAGAGCACTTCAGTGACTGTACTATCAGGTGAGCAGTGAATCTGACAGCAGTTCTACTAAAATTACTGGGGGCTTTACTCTGGGTTTTGCTGCAAAAGGGATTGGATGGCATGTAATCTTCCACGCTGTGATTTCACCTGAGTCCTTGAGAACTAGTGTATAAACAAACCCACTGCACCCCAAAAATACAGTAAACGTAGGGCTGCGAAGATGRTCAGAGGGCTGGAGCACCTGCCCTATGAGGAACGGCTGYGAGRGCTGGGCCTCTTCAGCCTGGGGAGGAGAAGACTGAGGGGGGATCTTACCAATGTGTACAAGTACCTGAAGGGAGGGTGTCAAGGGGACRGGGACAAACTCTTTTCAGTTGTCCCGTGTGACAGGACAAGAGGCAATGGGCAGAAATTGAAGCACAGGAAGTTCYGCCTGASCGWGAGGGGGAATTTCTTCCCTGTGAGAGTGACRGAGCMCTGGMMCAGGYTGCCCAGAGAGGTTGTGGAGTCTCCTTCTSTGGAGATCTTCAAGGCCCGCCTGGATGCAACCCTGTCTAACACGCTCTAGGTGACCGTGCTTGAGCAGGGAGGTTGGACTAGATGATCTCCAGGGGTCCCTTCCAACTTTACTGATTCTGTGATTCTGTGATTCTATGAAACCACCTTTTTATATCCATCCATCTATTTAACAGGAATTCTTGGAGAAAAAAGCTTCATGTCTGTCATTGCTATAAAATTACTGACTAGGCAAGTTGTTATGCAGGTTTTCCAAGCAAATCAGAAAAGCTCTGGAGCATGGAAAAGATGAAAACCTACTTCTGCCTTATAAAGAGTATACAGCCAAAACTGTCTGATGAGAGCAACCTGATCCTTATACGCTATTACCAAATGCAGCGTCAGAGTGACTGCAGAAATGCTGCCCGAACTACCATTCGCTTATTAGAGAGTTTGATACGCCTTGCAGAAGGTAAGGCCTTGGCAATTCTATTTTTAGGCTAACAATTAACCTTTATAAAATGAACATACTAAGAGTATAATTATAGCCAGWAAGCAGAATAGCAGCTTTTTCATAGAAGTAGGGATAGATGAAGCTTGTAWTGCTTTATCTTTCTAAAGAGGTTTTGAGTTGGAGATTTTGATTGTGAGAAAGGGTATAATTTTTGGATGATCAACATCAGTTTTAATTTTTAAATATTCACACCCGTGATACAAACTAAAGCCACTGGAAGAAATTAGATTTGAGGAAAAAAAGTTGTAAGTTATGTGTCTTTATTAAAAACAAATCTCAAGATTTATTTTACTTCATTTGATTCCAGGATTGTCATCCTGCTCAGCCTGAGGAAAGGTATTAAGTATTTGTTTCTATCCTAAAATTAATAGAATTTCAAAAACAACACATATTAATAATCTGGTCTGTAGGATACAATATCTTAGCATGGTTYTGTCTTGTAAAATGGCATATCAAGTATTTTCACTATGAATTAAAAAAATAAACAGTATTTATGTATAACAAATTGTAAGTGGTCTTCATTCTTTTTATGCCAATCAGCGATGTAATACTTCCTGCATCAGATATTTATGTTTTTGTCTGCATTTTGGGGGGAAATTATTTAGATAAAAGACATTCCATACCTTTAGGGATTCACATGCTATTCATATGTTAAAGTTTCTTCCATACATATGTGTTTACAGGATTGGAGTTTTCAGTAGCATTTTGTTTTTTCAAATATTATATAAAAGGTATTAATTAAGCCGCCTTTCTGTTCTGGAATAAGAACTCTGTGTGTTTCTACAGCCAATAAGGATAGCTTCATGTGGTAAATTATTAGCATGATAACCATTTACAAACATCAGTTTTATTTTGGTGACTTAAGAAAGGCAAAATTTTTCTAGAGAAAAATGTGTAGTTAGTAATCGTACTGAATTTGGAACACAAACCAATTAATGGAAATCAAATCTTTTCTGACCTATGATGAAAAATGAACTTAATTTTTGATTTATTTTGATTACATCTACTTATATAGGTAGGTGTGTTTATGTGACACACTTTACTGCAGTATCCAACACTTTACACTCTAAAACTCTTGCATTTTGAGTATTTTTATTCAAACCCTGTCAAACTGTCACTGTAACTATAATCCAGAAGTCACATTACATACTGTATTGGTAAAACTAGGCCTTCCAATTCCTGTGGAAAACTGACACTAAAATCAAGAGGATTATATTAATGTTTAAGTTAGTTGCATGCATATGTGTCTGATGAGCTGAAGAAAGCTGAAGAAATATCCTCTCCTTTCTAGTACCAAAAAAAAAAAAAAGCTTTTTAACTTTAGTAATTCTTACTTTCAATGCCCATTTGTTTTTGCTAGCTCATGCCCGGTTGATGTTTAGAGATACCGTGACTTTGGAAGATGCTATAACTGTGGTATCTGTGATGGAATCTTCTATGCAGGTAAGGCTTCYTGTAGAAATTGCTGCAGAACTGTGTTAAAGGATTCAGTTCATCATGTGCCAGCTCTCTTCATCTCTTTGAAGATAATTTCATGAAATGACAGAAAATGAGCGATCATAGACCTCAAGAAGTCATTTTTAGTCCATCTTGATTATTAAAATCCTTAAATACAGATTTTCCTGAGARATCTGGATAGGTGGTAGATAAAGGATGGGCATCTGTATTTTTAGAGACTTTTTGATCTAGCTGAAGTCTTGGTGTATTCTCAGCTTTTTGCATCCTGCATTTTAGAGACTTTTTGACMCAGAAATTGTGTCTATATCACTATGTTTGATGGCACGTAGTGGATTTTTCTCCCATGACATTATCTTGTTGCTTATTAATTAGGTATGGAGAACCAAATAATTTTTTTTTTTTGAAAAAAAATCAGAATAGTTGCAAAATACTGCACTTTATTTTGCCATTATATCATTTTAAAATATATTGATAGTGATGCTGAAATGTACAGAACTTTTAGAAGGCTAATTTTACTTTTGAAACCTTAAAACTTCAAAACACTAGTTCCTATACCCTGAAAATCATACATACCAGTTGTCACACAAATCTGTGGAATGTTTCTAAGTAGAAAGACATACAAACAATTGGGAAGGCTAGATTTGTTTTCTGTAAAGTCATTTGGATGTTGATGATGAAGAAATAGCAACACTCTTAGAATGAATAAAAAGAAGTGAAAATGAATCTGTTAGAGTTTTTTTTTTAAACAGAAATATTGAAAATTATATAGATACTACTACTTTAGATAGAATATTTTTAAGGGAAATAAATCTTCATGCTTCAGAATAGGAAAAATATTATCATAAGCAGATTATCCAAAGTTTTCTCCAGTGCGCTTTTTGCACTTCCGAAGTATTTGGTTTAGGCTCTGTCAGAGATTGTGTACTCCATTGAACGTACAACTGGTCTGATCCAAAATGTCATTTTCTGTGTTTCTGTAGAAGTTGATATGAATATATTCAAATTAAAGCAATTTCATTTAGTACCTGTTAGCTTGAAGGACCTTAAAGACTTTGCAGGAGCAGATACTTGTCTTCTCTGAAACAGCTCTTCAGGATATACTTTGCAGTCACAAATGGCACATAGGCCATAGGATCTGCCTTTTTCTTTCAATAGAAGTTGAGATTGCAGTATATGCCACCGATATTCTACTGCACAGTGTTGCAAATGGAATTGTCTCAGAAATACTACAGATTATTTTACTGACTATGGCAGTTCATCCTGCTGTGTTTGAAGGAGCTAAGCTGTTCAATGACAGTACTGCATCAAAGTTGAAATAAGAAGCTACAAATAATATATCCCACTGAAACAGCAGAAACATCACAGAAATGTTAATTAACTGTAATTAAGCCTGTAATTAACTGAATTGGAATTTGATAGGACAGTGGTTACAAAGCAGTATGGTTTTGGATATAAGAAATCTCAAATAGTTGGATTTTTTCATAACAGAGCAGTGGAAACTAATGCATGTATATTGTCTTCTATGTGTCCCTACCTCATCAGCATTAATAAGTGTAGAATAGTTGTTTTAGCAATGGGTCACTTTTTCATATTTGTACAGCCCTACCATCAAAGACAGTAATTTGTATGATGAACATCAGGGAGAAATTTCCCCGAATTATGACTGCGGAAGTACCACATTTACTGCACTGTTTAATTTTTTTGAGCAAGTAGACAAGCATGTTGTCTGCAAACTTGAGGTTTGTTTTTTAAGGCCAAATCATACTTAACTAGTGCAAAGTATAAATGAATCCTTGAAACAGTTTCTTTTTGAAGGAAGTAATTTATTCGTTTTGTTAAGAAATAGAAGTAACATGCAAAAGTTTATTTTCAGAAAATATTTCCTTCTCTAGAAAAAAAATCCTTTTATATTTAGATACATCCTCTGTGTGTATCTCTCTATCTATCTACCTTTATGTATTTATATATGTATGTATGTATATATTTAGAGAGAGAGAGAGCCCTCATTAGGTTCATTTTTAATTCTGGACCTAAGATGGTTTAAAACTCACCTAGTTACAGTGTCTTTGAATTTGCACTGCCCACTGCACCAGAAGCTGAAATACCTACCTTCCTTGGTATTTGGAGGTATTCTGCCTCCAAAAAAAATTTTTTTTAAGTGCAACATTTTCAGTCTCATTTTGGCTAGAATTTCCTTTCAATTTTTTTCACTTTGGTTCTTTGAGGTTGTAGAGAGATGTATGGTTCAGTTCCTCTTCTTTGCCATTAGAATGAGGGTGGAAATGAGGAAGTTCCAGTGTCATCCTGGAAGGGCTGTCTTCAGCTGAGCAAACTCGGTCTTAAACCCTGACCATTTAACTTCCACAAAATATCATCCTCTTGCCAATGCAAAATCAAAACCTGCAGTTTTCAGATCAGTATTCAAACAATTCTCAAGAATTGTTCCAAATTACAACTTTGGAAGTTGTAAATCTGTCCCATTCTCATCACTGACCCAGTTAATTGATCTGTGTTTGTTTTTGTCCTACAGTTCACCTTGTATTCTCTTTCTTGTGTATTGAGCATATTTTAATCCCGCTCACATGATCTTTTCTTTGCCATATCCTCTTTGTTAACTGTTGTCTCCCTTCTTCTCCTCAGCATATTTTCATCCTTGTTTTATTCCCCTTCTATTCCCTCTCTTTTTATACCTTTTTTCCATTCCATGTTTTCCCCTTCTTATGTACTTTTATATCCCTCCTTTCTGCTCACTTTCCCTATCATACTACTTTTTTTATTATTATTATTAACTCATGGCACTTGATATGCATCTTGTTCATTAGTTGTACTGAGCTTTATAGATTAGACAGAAATGATAATTGACAGCAAATCTGTGATAGAATAAAGCTTTTGTATTTTCACAAGAACAATTAACTACAGAGTTATTCTAGAATATTTGTTGTGGAACGAATCATGTTGTGCAGATGTTCTGTTCAAAATAAAAAATTCTGTACCAGAATTTCTCACAAGGGGCAGAGAAACTGTCTCAGATTAATAGCACTTGCCCTCTGCAGTYATTCCTGAATAGCTAGAGTTATTCCTAAAGAGGTTTTCAGAAATATTTTTGCAGGTCAGTTTCCCCCGTGTTTGGCAGCCCTGATGCTCACATCCATCTATTTAAATAATTAGAAGAAGCTAATGAAAGATTATAGCAGTCATGACCACTTCTGTTATAGAAGCTATTCAAATGGCAGAGTTCTTACAAGGTATTTGGAAGCCTCCTTTACTCCTAATATCCAGTTTCTGAATGATGTTCTCAAGCCTTAGGTGGACTTCCTATTTTTTTTTGTATAAACCTAAAAAAATAACAATAAACTGCAGGTTTGGTCATGCAGTTGCTTTATGTATATAAATCAATTTTGCCCATGTGAGCAGATCTACTGTGATTACTTAGATAGTATAGTTACTGAATAAATATTTGCTACCTTAAGCTTTAAAATATCTAAGGGTAAATTTTGTACAAACTGTCTCTGCTATTTAATCTGATTTTGAATAACGTTTCTTTTTTTCTCTCTCTTCTGATGGCATAGGGAGGTGCACTTCTTGGAGGCATCAATGCTTTGCACACCTCATTTCCAGAAAACCCAATGGCTCAGTACCGAACACAGTGTGAACTCATACTGGAGCGACTGGAGCTGCAGAATCTGCTGCACAAAGAGCTACAAAGACTTGACAGGTTATAATATGCACAGTAACAAAATATTTCAATGGCGAAAAAGAATTATTTGACAATAATATCTGGAGAGAGTCTAAAAATAGAATTTGACATTGAGAAAGGGCTTATCCTTTAGAGGACATGAATAAGCAGGGAGATTGTTTGGAAGTAGCGCTCTGAGATCATAACAAGATCATTTTTCACTCTGGGTTATAGAATTTACAAACAACTGAGGAACGTTTTAATGAGTTCCCAACTCATGTCTCAATTCTGTGCCCAGATAAGTTTCAGCTGAACTTATTAGGGCCAAAATGCCAGATTTTGCGTCTGAGCACATAATTTTATATAACCTTTCATTACTTGCTTGGTAAAATAGAGCAGATCTGCTTTATATTTTCAAGCTTTCTTTTGCATTGGGCTTGTCAGTATCCTTGTCTTTCTGTTAATGGAAAATATAAGCATGAATCAAAGTTCTGTTCTTTTGGGTGATTTTTCATTTTTACAGGCTGGAATTTTCACTGTCTCTTCTCTAGTTTCAAGTCACTCCTATAACCTTTAGAAAGTCTGTTTGCTGTTAATAGAAAACTTCTTTTAACTTACTGAGGCTGAGAGGAGAACACTAGAATTGGAAGGAAATAAGATACAAAAATAATGTTTGTTTCCTGAAATGAGATTAAGCTCTAAAGAAACTTATGCTTTCTTATTGTTAAAGGAAGATCGATGTTATTGAAGCTAAAGGAATGAGAACCACTGGGAAAATATGTTTTTTCCTTGAAATATTTTTTCAGGTTTGTTTTGTAATTCACAGTAAGGACATCCTAAGTAAGCATAGAGGCAAAAAAGGCAGATGAAAGTCAAATATCTCCAACAGACAGACAAAAGCTAGTTTTAAAACACAGATGTGTTCATAACAGATCGTAGAAATGTAGGATGGGGAGGAAGATCAAATATAAAGACAAAATCAAGTTTGTCTTTGACCTTCTTGGCTTGTGTCTGCTTCTAAGACCCTCTAATGAAGGAGGTTTCCTGTTGCTATTGGATAGTCCTTCCATTATTGCTCCAACCTAACACCCAGAAAGGTTTTCCCAGTATGCCCCTGTGCTGCAGTTGAAGCTGGTTTCTTCTTCCGCCTTCCTAAGCAGCTTAGAGAGTACTCAATTAATGTCCTATTTAAAACAACCCATTCTGTATTAGACTTGCCACATGCATTCCCCTTAAACTTCAGTCTTCAATATTTTCATAAAACAAGCATATATCTTTCAGCCCTTCTTGATGAGTCAGATCATTYCTGTTACTTTCCATCATGATTTTAAGTGTTTTCTATTTGAACAAACTTAGAAATAAATAATGATAATAATGATTCTAAGAGATATATGTCAATACATTGTTTTCTTTCACACATATGGAAATGCAGTCACTCCAGGATGGAATTTGGCTGCTTTTCATTCATGGTTAGAATCACTACTCAGCAAACACAGAACAATGCAATATCCTTTGGAAAGGGGTATGTTTAGGTACAGTGGACAGAATATAATCCATACCAACATAGGAGGGAACCCTATTGCTTTGAAGATCCCCAAGAATATTAATGGAAACAGACAATGATAATTAAATTTTGTAGGTGATCTGGGATGCTTTTCCTCTATCACATGGGGGTTTTGACATGCTGGCTCCATAGTGATTTTGAGATAAAACCACTGGCAGTCACTCTTTCAGGTAATACCTGGGTGTTCCATTGTGGTAGCTCATCTGAGGCTTGGCCCTGCTCGGGATAAATCTATGTCATTCCCTACTCTAGAAGATATGCTTACAGAATGTGTAGTCTCTATGGGATGCTCACTGTGGCTGTCATTAATACAATGCTGTTTTTTCAGTTTAGTTGCTCAAAAAAATGAAGTTCATGTAGTTGCTGTCTCTGTCCATATGCTTGTCTTCTACTGGGGACACTGAATTTTCTCACTTTACTATAGAAGGTGTTGAAAGATCAAAATGAGGTCAGAATTTGCTACACGAGCTTTTATAGCTGTATGGGAGACTTAATAGTTCAACTATGTGACCTAAATAATTTGTGGCTTTTCTCCATTCATACACATTAAGCATCACTATGGCAATAAAAGAAGGAAAAAAGGAAAAACAGAATACTGTTTCTTAATCCTTTTTTTTTATTCATAGATTACAGAAGGAAGACTTACATCAGCTACAGCCTGAAGAGACAAGTTTCAATACTATGACAAGATCCTTGAACAAGGATGCATTTGGGCAGCCAAAGCAAATGTCTCAGTCAGGACCTTCAAATCAGCAAGAGAATAACTTGCAGCCACAGTCTTCCTTGGCCAAAGGCAATTGTGAAGGGGATACGCATCTAGAACCCTTATGCAACCCAGCATCTGGTAATAACAGAAGTACAAAATGCTCGACTGAACATAGTAGGAGAGGTGATGATTGTAGCTTGGCATGGTTTGACAGCTTGGAAGAGAACAACACTAGTGCTGAAGAATCTTTTCAGAAAAGGTCTCCGGTGCCCAAGATAGCTCGAGATGACTTGGCTTCAAAAACTCTTAAAAGATCCTGCTCTGGAGAAAGAAATGCTTCAATACCAAGCAATGGAGATGGAAAGAGAGAATCACTAAGAACTGTGAATCTTCATGCTTCTTTGGAACAGGGCAAAGTTTCTAAGATAAACAGGAAAAGGACTGAAGAATATGAATATTGTTCTTCAGAAGCAAGTGTTCAAGACCCAGCATCTCCCAGGGCTAGTGTGCAGGACTCTGTTATTACACAGCGGGTTTCTAGGAGCTGGCGGAGACTGCACACAGAGAGATCACGTGGCTTCTTTACCAGCACACAGGACCATGAAGCAAAGGTGTTTCCTTCAGTATTATCTGCATCTGGCCTGCTAGATCTTTCAGGTGATGTGGATGCTATGTTAGGAGAGGAAAAGAATAGTAAACCTGTAACAGCAGAAAAGGCAGTAATTTCCCTGAGAAAACAAAATAAAGGTCAGGTAGTGAAAGAAGCAAAGGTAGTAAGTTCCTGTGAGCCAGAAATCATTGACAAGGAAGGACCTCCAGCAGCTAAACTGGCTAAATTTTCTTTCAGACCAAGGACAAAACTTGATCATTCCTGTGAGAAGGAGTTCTCTCTTTTACAGAGTGAAACTAATAAGCCTAGAGAGCAGCTCCAAGGAGAGCATCTGCTGAAAGAATATTGCCCACCTGAGAAATGCAAAGCAAAGTCGACTTGCTTAGGAAAAAATGATTCGGAAGAGGGATCTACTGATAATACTGTGAAAGGAGGGCAGCAGTGTGAGGCCTTAGGAAAAGAGATCAGAAGAAGTGCAGTAGTACACTCAGATGTCGGTTTTGATGCTGCTGCGTCACTTCCATCCACTGAAAAGAAAAGGGAGGGAGAGGAGCTGGTTGGTGGCCCAAGCACAGAGAAGGTGTGCTCCAACACATTAGCAAAACTGTCTAGGTTCTGCTTTGCATCACATCCTGAGTCAAAATCAAAAAATCCACCTGCAGTTAAGATTGACAATAACAACAAGGGAAGCAGTAGCCTGTTGCTGAAAGTGCACATGAGCAATCCTAGCAAAAGGAAAAGTTTTGCACTGGGAGATGCCAGTAATGACAGTGTGGTCACACGGAAATCTCTTTTCTCAATAGCAGAACTAGATGATGCTGCATTAGATTTTGATTGGGATGAAGAGATTAGGAAAAATCCAAGATCATAACATGTATCTTCTTTGAMCTACACAACATGTTGTTCTTCTGTATGTCTCTTCTTCTGTCAATTGTATCAACAGCATCAATAGTTTACAAAGCATTTAAAAATAATCATCTAGGTCTTCGGTTTATATAAATTAACATACTTCCTTTAAAGGCCATATACTTTACAGCAACTCAAGATTGTGTGCACTGCAAGCCTAATGTGGCTTTTAGTTTTCTAAAGTACTCCCAAGACTGCTTATGTCAGCTGTTTTGGTTAACCTTATGTAACCCAAAGACTCGTATGCTTGCCAGAGAATGGCAAGGCTTGCAGAAGAGCACGTTTAATTGACTGTTATCTTTCATTTCATATAGCCGTTATAACTATACCCGATTCAGATTGCCCTTCTGAGGGACCATGCCACTTCAGAAAAACGACATAGCTAAAGCTACGTCATGACATTTTGTTTCTCTATATATGCCTTTTGTACAGTAAGCAAACCTGTGATTTTTCATCATGCTGTGGTAAGTATTCCCATATTATCAATATCATGAGAATTTTGCTGCATCTCATATTACTGTGTTCCTCAGCACACTGTTGAAGACATGGATCTAGGGCTTTTTCTTCATGTGTTTTGATTCTAATTTTGATTTTAAATACACTAGTTCAGATATCTGTGTCTGTATTGTGGTTGCTTTATCAAAACCCAACTCTATACTAAATATACAGTTCTTTACTGCAGAAAAAGAGAACAAATCTCAGGTGATTGAACAGGCATCCTCAGTAGCCAAGGTAACTTCAGAGCAGGCATTAAGAGCTGGCACTAATGTTACCCTTAAAACCTAACGGCATGGTGAAAAGCCTCCGTAGTGTAGCTTGGTTTTGGCTCAGATAATATTTACTTGACTATTTTGATTAGTGTTTCACTGTATCTGATATGCAGTTCACTTTTTGTGGCATGCTGCATCCKTTGTCTTTCATTTGTCCAATGAAAATTAATCTACTAATGCATTACATGTTTACAGATAATGGTAAGCCTTTAATTTCCTTCAGTGGCTTGCCTGTTACGTTCCTTCTGTATCTGAATTCTCCACAGAATATTCTTGTTATTACCTGCAGAGTAACTGAGAATGAGGCTCAGGGCATAGTAAATCCTTTGAGAGGCTTGCCAGCATAGAGAGGGTCTGTTTAAATTTAGAAGTAGCTCCCTTGAAAGTGGATGAGTTAAAATAGTGTAAAATTTGAGGGAATGATGGAGTGACCAGGCCCAAGAAGCTTCAGTGTGAGATAATGAAATCATGAGAAACAGTTATGTTTAGGTGGCTTATTGTTAAGAGTTTGGGGAAAATGACAGCGAGAAGTTACTGTCCGGATGGCTTGTGTGGCAGCCACAGGGACAGTTCCCCCTCCGGAACCATGACTTCAATCAAGAGGAATTTTTCCAGGTCCTTCCCAGAGCCCGGAGCTGCCCCTTCCTGTTCCTCTGCAGCGCCCTGCCCCAGGGTGAGGGCGGCCTGCACTCGTTGCGCTCCTGCTGTCCTCAGAAGGTGGAAGTTTCCTATGGGATGCTGTATCCATATTGCAGCTGGGGAAGGGTCAAGTCAAGAATCCTGAAGCTATTAACATTCATAATGATCTTCGTGGCTAAATTTTCAAAGGACAACTAAACCCATAGTTTTTTGCAAAAGCTTTTTTGTAAAGCCTCCTGAAGTAAGGGGATTCCCAATTAGCAAGACCTATGAGATAAACTGGGCATCCGGATTCCCTTGGAGTCTTTAAACCTGTTCATAGATATTTTTCACAGATGAAAAATATTTCCTCTGGTTAAGTAAAATTCAGGCTGGAGTAATGAAGTATTGTGTGTCCCAAAGCTTCTCCAGTGATACAATGCTAATCACATTTGCAGTCCAGCTCAGCAGTCAGGYTGGCAAAATATTGCTATATGCTTTTTTTTATTAATCTGTTTTGAGTTGAAAAGTACAAATTAACTCTTTATGTACAACCAGCAAAGCCATGAACAAGCTGGCAGCTTGCTGGAAGCTAGGTATGTTCAGATAGGCCAGCTGACATGCCCAGAGCATGACTGACCCTACCAGATCAGTTTACTGACAGACCATTTGGATATATCCATTCTTTTGCCTTAGAGCAGTATAAATTTGAACTTGGAGGAAGAGTGATATAAAACTCATAAAAGTATGAGCTCTTCAAAGGGCTGAAATTCTCCAATAGCAAGATAAAAGTTGCAGCTTCCATTGCAGCATGCCTAGACAGGGTCGCCGATATTTAGGAGAACAAAATCRGGCAGAATAAATAAATACCTTGACATTTCAGCTCTTGCTTACCAGAGGACAATTTTGCCCACTTAAACCAAGGTTTTCACCAGTGAGTGTAACTCTGTACATTCATTTTTTACGGGAGCCAAAAGGAAGGCCTGATCTGCAGATGTGCTGACTACTTACAGCTCAGGCTTAAGTCAATGAGACAGACGTGTAAAGTGCAGTGTAATTCTAATTCTGCTCCTCTGTCTTCATCTCTCTCTCATTTTCAGTTGTGAAATGGCCTCTTCAAGAGGTAGTGAGTGCCCTCACTTGGTGTCCTGGGGGTAAAGAAATAAAGAAGGTGATGAGGATATCTGAGAACTAAGTGCTCCCGCATTTTAGCAGCTGTCTTTACTGGATTGCAGCAGAGTTTGAGGCTCTCAAAACAACACCTTGAGCACATCAGGACAAATCTGAAAATGCCAAGGAGACTTTCTCAGATAAATGAAGACATTTTAATTGTCTGCAGAGTTGGGCAGTCCTGCAAAGAGCATGACTGTGTTGCTGTCCAGCATTTAGGAGTGTTTTTGATATCTACATTCAAACACATACTGTTGAATTCAAGCAGARTGGATGCTATCGTGCTTTGTAGTCCTTTAACGGTTAATCATTTTTGATGGACAATGTTTTAGATAGTACATCAGTAAAAAAAATGTTGTCCCTTCAGATTCCACTGATTAGAAGTAGTCTGTGAAATGGAACTATGCTTCCTCTGCCCTGTAAAGAAGGGCAGAGGCTTTGATTCCTCAGGAATCTGCTTCTCCCTTGCTTATTATAATCCAAGAATCAGGGAAAGAAAGCATAAAGGAATCAAGAAAAGATACTGCAAGCTGTGACCGCTCTAAGGTCACTCTGCCTGGAAGGACATTTTTGCAGATCTTTTGTCCAGTTTGATACAAAGAAGAGGAAGTACAGGATTATTCTGTTCAGCTTTCAGAACAGTCTGGCTTTTTTGGCAGAAAAAGAACTGTTGCCCATTTAAACCCTGTCTGTAAAGAGGAGTAGTGACCCAAGTGTATTGGGTAAGTTAGATTTGGAAGAGCAGATACAGCTGAGATCTTTCTCTACCAGACCAGTTGAAATGTTACTGCTTCTGATTCATGGCATGAATTCAGAGCATTTCAGATAAATGAGAAGCACATAGTAACAAGAAAATGATACCTGCTGCTGGTTTACTTTCTCCCTCACGGTTGCCATTGCTACAGAACACATTTTTCAGTGCCTTGGCAGGGAACATTGCTAACGCCTTTACTTTTGGTTTTTTAAACAACTTCCCCCACAAACAATCATATGTTTTTTTGAGTACCACAATGGCCCAGTGATGGGAAGATTTAATTCATTATGGCAGTGACACTCTGCTGGGCTAAACTGAAGATGAATTTCCCCTTCGAGTACTTTAGGCAGTCAATGGGCAGATGAGTCACTTCCTGCCAGCCTGTCTTCCTGGTGAGGCACAGAGCCATCATCTCCCTCACATTTTAACACTTGCCTCTCTGAGTCTCTAAAAGCGTACCTAATGCATCTGCTCAGAGTGATTATATACAAATATGTATCCAACCAATTATTAAAAGTTGGATACACTGATTTYTTTTATGCTGCATTTTATCTTTATGAATCTGATTCATAAAAGTATGTTTTTGTCTTAAAATTCAGTTGAACCAAACCTTATAAATCACCGATTCTAGCAGCATGTTGGTCAGGTCCTTATTTATGAACAGCATGAAATGCTGTTTTTAGATATTTAGTGGCCAGACTCCATTGCCTTGATTGAAACCAGTTTATTATGTAATGTTAGTATGGGAGAGGATCAAGTTTTTGCTGGCCGTTGTCCCGTAACAGCATTCTCCTGGCCAACATGGCCTATAGACATGTTGATGAGTCAAAGGGAGGAGGAGAGCAATAAACCCAACAATTTAATTATATTTTTGTGAAAAAGCACCATATTTCTTTAAAACCGCCTGCATGGCACTTTTGCTGGGGAAGGCCCTCAGGTGCCCAGCCATGGGTGTTCAGTGCCAGCTGAGAGAGCCTTGGGCATAGGAAACACTGGCACAGCCTTGGCTGATACGGCACGGGACCTTTGTGAGACCCATGCCCTCTGGAGCAGGAAGCCGGATAAGATATTCTACATGGTCTAAAATGTCACTGGGTAGCTATCTTTAGGCACCTGAATCACTCGTTGTTTGTCAGTACTTGTGAAGGGAGCACTGTCAGTAATCGTTCTCTGTTCTCATGTACGTAAGTGGTTGCTTTAGAGACCTCTGTGATACTCTTCTCACTTCTCTCCTTCCTAGCTGAAAGCTCCTGTTGCAGGAAGCCTTTTAGGGAGTCTTCCTCTCTGCTTCTTATTTACAGAAAAAGACTGTTCGTCATGCCTAGGACTTACTATCCARTTTAAATGGTATTGACAGCAATGCTCATAAGGTAAAGGCAAACTGAAAAGCTGTTCTTGGTTACATCACCAGAAGTTATTTGCAGAACTCTGTTGGGGACTTCATCAAGGTTTTTCGTATCTTTTTTTCTTATCTTTGTAGTGATATCTTTAATTGCACCTTCACTCATTTATTGATTACATCACTCACAGAGGAGTTTCAGCATGTCACATATCAGCAACATAGTATTTGTGACCGATTCTTTGCAAGCATCACTGAAAAAGTGACATTCAAGGCAAAGAGCAAAAAAACTCGGCATGCAAAGGCAGCGAGGGAGGAAGCGCCTGTTTTTCTATTCATTTTTTTTCCTAATGATTTTGACCCCTCTAACTTAAAGCTAATAATCAGTTCTGATCCTTCAGGACCACCTGAAATTCCTTCTAGAGACAGGAGACTATGTGGGTATCTAGCGGCTTTCAACACGCAGGTACAAAGCTTCGGTTCGTGACCTTCTCGTAGCACMGTCTCACTTGAGAAAGTTGGCGCTGCTCTGCCAGATAAAGCTTCGCAGGGAAATGGCCTGTGACTGCTGCCACTTGTTGCTTAGCCTCCCCTCTGTCAGCTACCGTCTGCGTAGCTGCCTCCTTGCCTCACCTCCTCCCTGGCCCACGGCGTGTCCTGCCTCCGCAGCATGGGACCGCTGTCACTGCCTGGCCCAGCGATGTCAGTGGAGCCCAGTACTCCCCTSGGAAGAGTTACTCCTGGTATTTTAAGCACTTCTGGGACCGATACCTAGTGAGTGAATACCTGGTAAATACCCCGTTGATCCCTAGCTTGTGAAACACCTGTAACAGGAATCACTTGCCACATAAACATCTACAAAACCAGCCTTCAGTTCATACCCAGCATCACAAAAATACTAAGCGTGACACAGAAATGTGGCAGAAGACAAACTGAAAAGGGGATTTTGTGCCATGTGTGTAATGTGTAAGCAGCTCTGCTAAGAAATTCTTATGCTGGCTGCCAGCTAGTCTTGTTCCAGTTTATATGCTGCTTTTGGTTCTAAATAACTGTTAAAAGAAAACAACTCTATATGACTCTCCTTGCTTGTTGCTTATGTTATTCTCAAAATATTAGTGTGAATTTCATTACCCTTATCAAATATATACATAAATGTGTTAAGTTTTGTAATATGACATTTACCAGCATTACAAAAAATATGTGAGCTAAAGCCAAAAGTAAGACTAAGTCAAAGGAGAACTGGAACCTTTAATTAATGGATTCAATATGAACAGATCTCCCAAATGAGGCCAAATAACATCACATTCTCGAGGGAATGCATTTATTGATGGGCCGATGAGGTAAACAGAGTATTAAGTGCTCAGTATTTCATGAGAATGAGACAATAGCTTCATTAATAATAAACGCTAATTATGTCATCTCCCTTAGGTATCTGATATTCCCTGGCTTATCAATACTTTCCTTCCTGTTAGGCAGAAGAGAGTTAACAGTTCCAAGGAATACCATTGCTCTTTACTGTAAGAAAAGCACAGCCACGTTAGAAAAGACAGTGAAAATAGTCAAATTTTATTTGCTGAACAAATATTGTATGTATAATTACAATTAAAGAATCACAGACTCACAAATTATTTTAATTGTAAATATAATCTTGTAAAATTAAATTTTAATTGTAAATATTTAATTGTATAAATATATATCTAAATATATAAAATATAAATATGTATAGTATGTATACTTATTTTGTATAATAATGCAAATATTATTGTACAAGTACAATGTATTAGTGTAATGTAACTTAGGAARATAGATCCTTTGGATCAATGACATTTCAGTCACTGACTTTTCCTAGCTTCCATTCAATACTATGAGACAATAACAGTAAGATCATGTAAGAAAGCAAGTAAAGAGATCCGGGATTTTAAATTATAGTTTCATTTTTTTAAAGACTGTAGACACTTCTATTACTCTTCTACACATTCTGACATTTTTGCAGCTTGCTTGACATTGATGCTTAACAATTTCTTTTCAAATTAACTGAGAATTATTAYGCACCATCTTAAATTTTCTTCTGAACCCGGTACTGACCCTGTAGGTAGTGTAGCTCACAGAATCACAGAATGGTTGAGGTTGGAAGGGACCTTCACAGATCATCTAGTCCAACCCCCCTGCTCAAGCAGGGTCACCTACAGCACATTGGACAGGATCGCGTCCAGGAGGGTTKCTCATACAGAAGCTGTAAATCTGTCCCATTTGGGCAGATTGCCCAAATRTGGCATTCTTATAACGTGTGCATTTATTCTTACTGCTTTACATTGTGTTCACACTACTTCATGTTAGGCTTCAACTGGATGGAGCGCTGATCAGAGCCATCATAGTCTACGACCAGCACTCAGGGAGAGCAGATGTCTCACAGGCCCACCCTGTGATGGCCAACCTGAAGGGCAAGTGCTGGTGGGTCTCCTCAGCAGCAACAGAACAAGTCACAGCGAAGAAATTAATGGGCTCTTTGAAACAAATGAAYGCATAATAAAAAGCAATCTAGGCTCCTTCAGTATTGATTGGAAGTCAGCAAGAAGGATTGCTTTGCCTTCTGAGGGAGCCAGCCCAGCTGGGTGGCCKCTTCTGTTTTCTCGTAACTGTGTTACGGGAACTCTCCGTTTAATCGTACAGCTGCAGCCCTGGTTAACGGGATTCAACACTAAAGGCCAACAACTAAACCCGAGTCTCTGCAGGCACAGCAGGTATCTAAGTTCCCAGTACAGTCAATGGAGATGAGGTCAATACATTTAAGAGAATCTAGAGAGCAACTCTATCAGCTTGAATGTGGGTGTCATCTCCAGTGTAAGCTGAGCTGCCCTGTAGACTTCACTAATCATATTTCCCAGCTATTCTGGGGGAAATGAAGGTTATAGGCTAAGTCAGTCAAGGACTACTGATACGCCAACACCAACAGAGTCTCAGGTCAAACAAGGCTTTCAAGGCAGTATATGTGACAGGCATGGATTTTACACAAAACCCAGAGTATTCCTCACAATTTCTGTCCTGTCTTACAGACAGGTGTATGAACACCAACAATTGCTAGTGGTGGCTGGTTCTGGCCCAGCTTTTTGCTCTCAGTGCTCTGTCATCTCCTCCATGTTTGCTGCCATGAATGCTGTGCAGGATGGATGGAGCAATCCAACAYAGTCCTGGCAAAGGAGAGGAGGCTTCTGAAAAGCCTGATGGAAAAAGCCCTTATCCTGCTTTCAGGAACCAAACACATATTCCACAACTGCCCCAGAGGCAATTGTAGAAGCCCTTTGATAGCGAAAATTTAAAGTGAAGCAACTCATCAGCCAGAGTTTCAAGGTGTATTACTGTAAAATACCAAGGCTGGAATGTGATGATGGATCTCAGCGGATTTTGCAATGTAAGTGCAAATGCTTGTGAGGCCTGCTTATGTGGCTGAGGCCAAGAATTATGGAAAACAGAAGCATCAAACACCAACTGACAGCAGCAATAAAGGTCTGCAGCAATTCTCAGTTTTCTGTAAAAAGATAATCTGTCCACAAGATGCCAGCCTGGAGCAAAGGACACAATGAAGAACATGTACGCTAGCAAAGGCCCCAGTGAAGAAGTTCACACAAGCAAAACCTACGTAATTGCCAGCACTCATAGGGAGTATGGCACCTTCTGAATGGCAGATACCATGTCCCAAATCACCCTATGGTCACCGTCAACATTACAACTCCATACTTACTGGCAATTGAAAGTAGGGGGTAAGAACCATGGGAGCTGCAAATTCCCAGATGTAGTCATCTTCAGTATTCAGGGATACCCTTACCTTGGTCATCACTTCCAAGTAGATGACCTCAGCACATCAACAGCAGCGGARAGGCTATTTAGCAATTTAGGCAGCTGCACCTGCAGTTCTACTTCTAGTCCATCTCAGTGGTCCAGAAGCACACAGTGGTCTGCTTCAGGAGACCACTCCTGAAGCAGTGGTCTGCTTCAGGGAAGCACACAGCTTCGCTGCTGCTGAACTTCCCACTAGTAGTACAACTGACTCCGCTCCATTCCTCTCGTTTGTGGYGATGTGGAGATGTAAAAATGCCCATCTGCCTTGGCGTGCTGAGGTGTAAATGGTGTTCTTAGAAACAGAAGGCCAACTGCTAGGAGAGAGCACTACCCGYTGAGAGCTCCAAAATTCAACAGGGTGAGCATCCCGCCGCAGAGGGGAACCCAAAGCAAAATGYGATGCCAGCTGACATAGTACCTTACACAGCAGTGTAACACTGAACAATGTGCTTGCTCCAGCTGAATCTGTGGATCTAGATGCACCTGGACTGCCAGGCGAGCAGATATGCGTAGACCTGTACCGAGGATCACGGCAATACAGCTCACTGCAGGGGGCATTCTTCTTCTGAGTCACAAATGCTGGATTTAGGTAAGCAGCCTCAGCCATCATGCTCAGCAGTGGCTAGAACTAATTACAACRCAGGAAAAACTCACAAATATTAAACATGAGAGCTAAAAACTAAGAAAGCAAACACAAAGATTAATAAACTCTTGAAAAACTGGACCAAAGGAAATTCTGAGTCATATAGTCAACTTTTGTATCCAGAAGTAGGATAAAGCCCACCTAAGCTATGGCATCTTAAATTTTTCTTAAAAAAAAAATACCTTTTATGGTGTCTGATTTAGAATTTTTGAATATTTAGGCTTGACTGCTCTGTTCCAGTATATAGCTGGATATTAAAAACAACACTGAAAGGGCTTTTCTTAAATAAATAAAAATCAAGGAACACGAGCCAAAATCATTTTAAACACACCATTCTTGGAAGATTGAGAACTTTTGAGTCACTGTTGGTTCAGTCCAGTTCCTGTAAGAATCAAAAGGAATACTTCCAGTGACTTCAGTAAGATATTCTAATACAGCTATTTTAATTCATCTCAGTGACGTATATTTATGGGTCCATTATCCAGTTACTAATATTCAGAACTAAGTAGCTTTCTAATCTTTTATTCAAGCAAATTGGAACTGAAACTATAGTATTCTCTCAGTGAACATAGAGAAAATACAAGGGATTGTTTTTTGTTTTCGTGATTAAAAATGCAAATCAAATTGTTCAAAAATTGAAAGTCAAACTTCCATCTCTAATCACCTCTAAGTGTTGGCACTTAACTGATACTATAATCTAATTTAATGTAATCATTAGATTTGAAATGTTCTTGATCTGTTAAGTGCTATTTTGATTTAATCAGCTGCTCCTGTAATTACATTGTGGYACTCCCATTAGTATTATATCAGCCCCATTGAGGGGTGTGTACCTTCACCATCACAATTTTTATAGGCAATTTTTATATCAAATTTTTATATTTGATGTACAAACTCACAGGTTAGTTGGAATTTATTGCAGCTTAACTTGAAAGCAGTGGGTTTACTGCAAGAAAAGGAGTAGAAAAGTTTCATAATCTGATTTCAGACAACTTTTTAAATCCATTCAGAAAACACTTGAATAGTATGAAATTTCACACTTCTAAGTTAAAGCTATTTGATACTAATTGTAATAAAGTTGGAGTAGAAGACTACAATTTTTGTGGCACAGATTGGTGCATGTAGAGCAAAAGCATCTCCCAGAAATGCTTTAGTCTTAAATTTGATCTTTGGTGCTCTGGGGGCTATTCTGTAAAACTACTGTGATGACACGCCAGTTGAAGGGTCATAAGACATGAGCCACAGCCTGTCRAATGGAAATGTTCACTTTAATTTCAGAGAATGTGGATTAACAGCCCTAAAGTCAAAGTCAAATTGAACCAATTTATACTACAAAAACTGGTATCTCTTTGAAGATAATGAAGATGATAATACTTGAGCAATACCTTAGACTTAAACTGCTTTGTAGGCATGACTCTATTCTCTCACATTTGTTTGKTTGGTTTTTTTTAATACAGCACCTCCAATACCTGTATGGTTGCTCTTGTGTGGAAAGTTGAGTTTATAGGTTATTGGTTACATTTTAGAACAGCAAATTCCTGAACTTTCTAGTGCCATCTACATCCATGACAAAAAGCAAATACTTCCTAACATAAAAATGAGCAAACTTCTAGACCATATAAACAGGCTGCATAAAGGATGACTACAAAAAACATACACCTAGTTTCTTAGTGTTATAYGCATATGCTTTCTTGCACAGCATCTTCACAATTCCTTCATGTTTTACTTTGTTTATGCTTAGTAAATCAGACTCTCTGACACATATTAAAGTAGTCACATAACATGAATGCACACATATTAGGAATTCATGGAAGAATGATGTGATAGGGATGTATGCTTCTATGCTGACCAGCAAATTAAATATTTGCATGCATGTACTACACACATACAAGTCCAGAAAAATAAACTTAAAATAAACTTTCTCCCCTTTTTAGAGGAAAGTCAACTTTTCTCCTGTGTAACATCATAGAGATCTCCTCTGATAAGCAAGGATTAACTTTTCTCTTTTTTTAGTACAACAGCCCATGAAATCTATTGTTTATTTATACACTGATCTGCAGTTCAGGAGAAGGGGAAGCAGCTGAGAGTGAAAGTTGATATTAAACCAGCAGAGGGAGCTCAAAAATCTGAATTCTTCTTTGCAGATAGAAATATCCTTTTGAAATCAATGTTGTGAAAAATACTATTTATTGGTCGCTGAACTCTATGGCTATCTGCAATGATTCTTCCATTATCTCAAAATGATGCCACACTTCTCTGGGTGGGAGTGCTCTTCTGACATGCTTAAAATAAAATTTAAAAGATCTTTGTATTACCATTGTATGTCTTTGGAAGAAATGATCCTAGTATAATATTAAGATATTCCACTGAAAAAATAATATGCTAAACTTTTAAATACAGTAGATATCTGCACCACTGCCCTCATTACCGTATAGCATGAAGGGAAAACCCATTGCACTTAACGAAGCTATGATTAAGAGCCAGACTCCAACACTAAACAGTCTTTGCCAAGCCAGGGTATCTCAACAAAGATAACTCAACAAAGTGCCCTGCTTTTAGGTCACACCATGTTTCATTATTATTAGAATTAGTTCTGATATGGTGGCTGCCAGGACACTGAAGGGACTTGGAGCTCAGAGTCTGATACAGAGTGCTTTTCTTCCTGAGCAGGCCAGCACTGAACAAACTCACTWTGCCTCTGCAGTCCCCTGGCACGGGCTTACGTCAGCTTGGACCCTTTCGGCATTACACAAATCACCTTCCTCAGTTGCAGGTAAGAAAGCGCTCTGAATAAGGAAAAATGTCACCGGAAATCATTTCATTGTCAAAATGTCAGACTGCAAACCAGTGTGATCATGCAGTGATCTGGTCAGCCTCTCYCCAGATTTCTTTGCTAATGGTGATGAGCTGCATTTAGCAAAAGGAACCAGAGAGAGACTAAATACTCCCTCRGGGAAATGTACTATCACTGAGAGGTGAATATACGCATACTTAGAGCTTATGAACAGAAAATACAGCCACTGGCTGAAACTTGTCTAAACGAGGCTAAATGGGACAGAACAGGTAGTTTGGTAACAGAGAGAGGGAATTACGGCTCAAAGGCAAGGCCCTGCAGTGCTTCTCAGGTAGAATACTTTTGAGATACCATGACTGTGAGGCTTATCTTGGAGATGGAGACTTCCAGAGGGGAGAGAGCATCATTAGAGTTTAACAAGATACAATTCCCATGCAGAAAGCTATAATGGTGAGAATAGAAATAAGCATAAAGGGGAGGAGGACTGTGGAAAAATGAAGGAAGTAGGAGTAAGAGATTTTTAATACAAAAGAAAAGTACATTGGTACCAGGAAAAGTCCTAGACATGATGTCAGTCTGGGAAACATTTAACCATATGCTTCAATTCCTTAGGGCACCTTAGACTTGCTGCACTACTGAAAGTTTTCTGTCAGCAGTGCCTGAGGTTGAGGCAGCTTTGGTGCCTCTCATCCTTTCATCAGGAACTTGCTTATGCATTAGCATGAGCATTAAGCTAATTAACATTAGCTTAATTGGTAGTGGACCAGGTTTGATCTGAATGCTCTTAAAAAAAATCATTGGAGTATTAGTGTGAGAGACTTTTCACCTCTTTGTGAAATAGCGAACACGAACAGGTGGGGTGGGGTGTGCTCACCCGCAATGTCTTAGTCTCCTCTTCTACTAACAGCAATGCATCAACCTTTCTGAATTATAWACAGGCAAACCAGCTTTGACCCGTACAATAACATCAGTGATTGCCACCATCTATTAAAATCACATTTTGGGGACTTCTCTCTCTTCATTTTCCCCTGATCTTTGGAGTGGTATTGCCAATTTCCCTGTATCTTATCCATTTACTGAATCCCCTTCTTCCAAATTATGACAATTGTAATATGCTTTCTCTGGTTGGCCCCATTTACATTTCTTTACTCCTTGATTCTCATGAAATATCTACAATTTCATAGTTTTTTTCCAGTGGCCCTTSAATGTTTTTTACTAAGGAAACTGTTAATTAAGCCAAATGCTTCCCTGCCTTTCAAATCCTTGCTGGATGAGTGTTCAAAACTTTGCCGAATTCAGCTAGTTTGCTCCCTCTCTCACCCACCTAACACATCTTGTTGAGACCATGTCAGCTCATCAGCAAGATGGGTCTCTCACCTACAGGATTTTGTGGCAGAATTATCTAGGCTTTTCCACTAGGTTTAAAGTAAAACTCCAACATCTATCTGTGAGCAACCACTTGATTGCTTTTAATAGAAGTCAGCATTTCCTGGAGCCTGAGAGACCATGTAGATTTGACACTTTGGCACAGCTTGACGTCTAGCCAGGAGCAAGCCCGAGGGCACCGCAGATGTGTCCAGCAGCAGATGCCTAYCCAAGGCACGATATGGGTGCTTCAGGCCCAGCCTTCAGCAGCAGTACTGACTGTTGATAGGTTGATCTAGAAGTTATACTACGAATGTTGTGGAAATAACTGCTTAAGTTGGACCCTAATGTATAACTGTTGTACAGATACCCACTTTACATACTTCCCTACTATTCCATGAATTAAGATCACCTCTTTTTAGGGTTTTAATGCCAGGTGAGTGGCAAGGCATGATGTTGTGGGGAACAAATTGCTGATTTTAAACTGTTCATTGTCCATTCACTGTTGAATTCCCACTGTAAATCAAAGAATTCTTAATGAACACTGTTTAGGACTCAAGATAGCATGGTTATTTTTGAGAATGTGAGTAAATGAAGTGCTTTTTATTTTAAAGACATTTCCCATGTAACTGAGTTAAAATTATGTTTCCAGAAGGTTTAGTTATTAAAAAAACTAATGTTGATAAATGATTAATATTTTCATTAATTATGTCTAACTAATCTTAACAAATGAATTCTACAAAACACCTTATCTAACTTATTAAGGAATTTCAGGGCTTTCATCTAAGTATCATACAACTRCTTTTTAAAAAAAATTTCCACATACAATATTTATTCTTATGCTAACTTTGTATCAGTTAACCTTTTTAACTAGTTAATGTTATAATGCATGATAGAAAGTGTCTAATTTAGGAAGAAAAGCATTTGCTCCATGAATCCAGGCTTCCCAAATTAATAGTGCTAAGAAGCTCTCAGCCCAATTTCATTCTGCTCCTTCATCCAAACTACCACTATTAGAGCCTCTTAGCTGTTGCATTTCAGATGTTTAAAACAGCCAAACAATACAAGAAATATCTGCTCTCCATTACTGCCACAGAACGACCATCCCCCTCCCCCCCCCCCAAGCTGAGTGTGTTTGCAGTGCCAGAAAGCTAATTAGGTCAGTGTGTCAGTTTAAATTGTAGGAGAGATGATCATTGAATGTTTACTAAATTTAACTGTCTGTTTCTGGATCTGGAACATCTATTTTCTGGGATGGAGCAGAAGCAGACACTGCCCCTAAAATAATCAGAACTAATATATTGAAATGCATGTAGAAAATGAAGTGGCAGTCAGACTTACATATTTATTGCATTATCTAAACTATAAAGCCAAGCAAAGACTGAAGAAGAAGACGGCATTCAGAATAGATATTCTGCAAGCATTTAGGTGGCTTGGCTTAGCTGGAGTCTGAGGCAAATGCCTAGATAAACCACAAAARGGTCACAGGAAGGAACATATTTGTAATGCATGCATCACTCTTGCATTTGCAGACCTGAGTTAAGTACCTACCACAGGAGATAAATCATGGGGCATGGAAGCACTTTGTAAGCCCTGGGTCTAAGTACACGCCTCTATGGCATTTCATTTTTGTCCCGATTAGATTTCAACATGCACTGCCCCTCTCCCTAGGCCATGTGCTTATTTCAGTGGAAAAATCTGGGGRGCACATCTCAGAAAGCAGCACTGCAACCTTCTGCAGGAACTTGGCTGTGAAATCAGGAAAGCAGGGAATGCTGTAGAGCATACGTGGCCCAGAGCCTAGTAACATCYTCTTAGCAACTGGGATTCACAGCCCGAAGTGTTCTCTTGGCTTCAGGTTTTTAGGTCATCAGTATGTGCATAGGACAGCAACTCACTTTTCTTCTAAAAGACAGACAGAAGAGGGCAGTTATGTCCCCCTTTTGCAAAAAAAAATAAGTAAATAAAAAAAAATAGAGCACTCCTTCATAAAATAAGATCTTGGTTACTAATAATTACCCTTAAGATTATTCTTGTTCTCGTACAATCATTGACATGTTCATTATTTATTGATTTTGTGAGGAGATCAGGTTGAGACTCAACAGYGATTTTCTTTTCCTCCCTAGTAAGCCTAAAGTCTGGTGAGCCCATTTAGGGAGAAGTGACTCTGCTTGGAATCTTCTGGCTCTTGAAACTGTAAAGGGAGGTTGGGGACACCCTGTTTCCTTCACTGCTGCCCTTAATATGCTGGGATCTGAAACTTGTATGCATTCACTGTTGACTCAGGTTGCAGAACATTTTGGTGACATGGTTCATTAKGGTCTTTCGGAGGGAGAGAGAACAGCGGAGAACTTGTGAGAAATATCCAKCTAGCCTAGAAAGGAAAAGTACCTCAAAACCAGCCAAGTTTAGTATTAAAAGCATGACAGAATCAGTAAAAATAACAGCTGATATGCTTTCTAGTGAATAGATTCMTTTTCTGTTACTAAAAACTATATATGTGCTTATTTTTAGATGGCATTGTGTAGCTTATGCTCACTCAAACAATAAGCACTGGAAATTTGATGTAAAAACACGGTTGAGGTAAAAATAGGTATTTTTTTCTATATTCTTTCTGCTTCTTGGAATTGTTTTTTTCTTAAAGTATTTGTATAAAAGTAAACACTGCAAAAGGGAAGAGGAAAACAAATACCAGCTCTATTCTATGTGAGCTAACCTGTCCAAGGTGGACTGTGTTATTTTTTCTTCCCAAATGTGTTGCAGACTGTGTAGCCACTCAAGACGTGTAATTATACAGGAGCTCCTAAAATATTAGTATTCTAAAAGCACTGTGTGTTGGCACACTCTTTCTGTATAGTCCTTATTTCCATTAGTCAATAACTAGTGTGCAAGGTTGTATCCATTTCTTTTGGTGTTTACAAAACAGAAAGTGAACTGATGGCAGGAAGGACATCAATATTAATTATTATTGTTTTTATCAGGTTTATTGTTGTTTATTACCAGACTACCGGGACTATACCTCTGTGACGTGATAACAACAACATYTGCCACTGAATTCTGCAATTTCTACTTGCCTTTTAAGGTATTTCAGAGACTAACACAATGTGGGCCTCAATTTATCTGCTGGGAAATTGCASAGTTTACACCATCAGCAGAACTTGAACATGGACATCCTTCCTATATCACAGACTCACTAATAAGAAAGTAGAATTCCCTCAAAAACTTTCAACAGGCAAAGTATCATAATAAAGCCTCATAAACAGACTRCTGGACAGGGTTAAAGGCCAGGCTGTCAATTACAGCTCTGGGCCAATTTCCTGTGCTGTCCCACCAACAGGCTGTACTGAACTGGGCAAATTAACTACAAAGCTAGATATAAGGGAAACAGCCAGGCAACAAATGAAGCAGCAGCAACAGCAAGGAATATGCTTACTAAGCCATACTCTCTGAACCAAAGTTGTACGTCAGAAATCCAGCCRGGGGACAAGTCAGAGAAGCAGCACGTTTGAGAACACTGGCCCTCTGTTTCTCAGGGAGTGCTCCTGACCGTACTGTGGTGCTCAAGCTAGGACCTGCCAGGCAGCTGCTGACAACTGCAGCCACCAGCTGTATCTAAGAGGGTCCCCAGAAGAGACCTAGCCCAGCAGCCATGAAAATAATACCCTGAAGACATGAAACAATTGTTGCTCAGCAAGCCAGCAAACTCCAGGGAGACAAGGTACTGAATAACAGGAAGAATAATCYCTTCTCTTCTGATATGGGACTCAGCATCTATCCTGTTCTCCATATTAGATCTCTCTCTACTCCTGTGACTAAYTCTCAACATACTATTTTTAACAGTTATATATTTAATTTGCATTTGATATTTAAAACAAAGAAGGAGGAAGGATGAAATACTAACTCCTAGAATAGTGGATGTTGACCTCTAACCTTAAGCAGTGAGATTACCCTTCTGTAAATCTATCCTCTGTCAAGTTACTGGACCCAGGAAATAAATATTAGTCTCCTAACAGCTGTCCTGGAGACTATATCCCTATTACTATTCATTTTGATCACAGCAAACTAAATAAATGAAATTATCAGACATGATCTCATATTCAAAGAACTGATGTCACTAAAATAACATTCTCGATTCAACAGCCTAATGCAATGATTAAAGCGGAATGTGGTCTGTTTAGCAGTCTATTGATTTAAGCCACTCTTTATTTGCAGCAGAGCTACTACTAGCATTGGGTTAGCCTTGCTGATATCACTAAACTGTAGACTATACTTACAATATAGCATTAGATAGCTTTAACAACTAAGATTTATCATACAGACTTTAAGATTTTCAGCAAAGTATTTAAATGTAATGTTAAAATAGGAGGGCTTATATTTATGTGATCAAAAGATGAAAAGCAATGAGAAGCTAGAAAGTATCAGACACTTTTTCCCATGTGGAAAAAAGAAAAAAGTGACTTCTGATGTTCCTTTCCATGTAGTTTGATCCTAGGGTCGAGGAGAGGGGATGTTTCAGAAAAAAAAAAAAATATGAGACACAGTGAGACTCTGCCTTTGTCCCTACTATAGTATCCTTCTTCTCCCCAGCCTGTGATGTTGAGACTTCCTGCCTCCTGTGTTTTCTGCCTCTTATTCCTTCTCACTGGCCCCATTTTTCTCACTTTTTACTTTCTTCTGTGCTGGTCTCATAGCTTCAATCTCTTATTATCTAGCTTTTTTTCACTGCTTTGTCTCAAAGCATGCCCTCGTCCTCCCAAAGGATGCTGTTTCACTTCTTACCTCCTCTACCATAAGGTTATATCCATTATATATGAATAGAGTGGATATATACATACACACACACACATATATTCTATACTTACATATATACATAYATATATTCTATTCAACTCGTGCATGCTGGATATGGAATTATGAACATACCCTTTTTTAAATATCTCTGTGAAGGTATATGAAGCCAGCCATGAAAAAAAGCTGTGCCAAGTATCTTCCACATTAGCCTGGTTAGACACTTACTGAACAAAATGATCGTACTRTAGCAGGACAGCTGCTACGCTGGAGTAGCTGAACCCAGCATCCTTGCCTGCCTGCAGAAAAATAGCTTAATAAATAAAGTGGCAGAGGTGACCAAAACTGGCAAAAGACACAGCRGAGAAAGAATCTCTTTCTACAGTATGCTCGATTCCATTCTAAGATGGCTGTCTAAAACAGCACCCACCTGAGCTGGCACACTTCTGACGTGCTCCAAGCTCTCTTCCCAAAATGCCAGTGTACAGGGGACCAAGAACTAAATCAGGCATTTGGGGCAGTGCCCAATTACAMTTACAGATATATCTGCAGGTGCAAATTTATCCTAACTGAATCAGTTCTGCTGCATATGTCGTAAGTAATGCAGTACTTGTCTCTAGTCTTAAGCATTACTGAGAATTCTTTTTTAAAAAAATAGTAATTTGTTTTTTTGGTAAGAGAAAAAAAAATCTTGTAAATGTGAATTCCAAACTCAGGCTGAAAAAAAAGGACAAACAGCAAAAGAAATCTAACAGGCAATATAGTAAATCTGTAATCCTCACTTTTGATTTTTTCCAGTTGTAGAGCTAACAGTACTGGTTTACATGCTCTTCCTTTGTAGTGTGTGTGKGKGGGGGGGGAAGGTGTCTTCCCTGCTGTAACATATGCATTTGAAATGTACAGTTTATTACTGTTTTTTTTTCTAAGTTCATTTTAGTAGACAAGGATTGGGAAAACAGAAGTAACTGCAGTCCAGCAGAGGGAGCTCCAAAATGTGGTTTTTATTACAGGGGTGACAGATGGCACTTTTCTTTGAAATAGATGATCTCTGCTAGAATGCTGTTAACATATTAATCCTTTGATGATTTTCATTCTCTTCTGCTAGAAATTCCTGTTTTTCATCTTTTATAGTCCACAACAATGAAGTGGTATCAGAATTTTTCCACACATGGGTATATTTTTTAGGCTATCTTAAAATTTTTAAACAAATTTATATGTTTAAGCTAGCAGGCAACATTTATTTTTTCCATAACCTTGATTCAAAATGCTTTTGTTTAGCTTTGCTACAAACAGGCATAGTATAGGAATTATTTATTTGCATTTTCCTAAATCAGTCTTGTATATCCATATTGGAGGTAAATCCACATGCAAATTATTTCAGGTCAGCAAATGAACAAAGATATTTCACTCGTATATAAATATATATATAAATGCCTATATGCTTCCTTTTTTGATGAAGTGAGCCAATTCCAGATGAAGCAGATAGATGGCAAATAACACTGGCAAGCATTAAGCATACACCTCTCTACCATATTTCCTATTTCTCACAAATAAATTGGATATAGAATCATAGAATGGTAAGGCTGGAGGAGACCGCTGGAGATCATCTAGTCCAACCCTCAGCATAGCCTGTACGGGGATTGAACCTGCAACCTTGGCATTAGCAGCACCACACTCTAACCAACTGAGCTAAACATCTAGTAAGTATGTTTTATTAAGTTAATTTGGGGTGGGGGGGGGGGRGAGAGAAAGAAAGAAAAAAAAAGTGCCCTGCCTGTCTCTTATTCACAGTACTTAAAGCTTTGCCTCTGTGGACAACTGGCTCTCAGGCTTCACTGGCCCAGTGGCTGAAGTGCTGAGCAGGCGAACTGTAGAAAGCAAAACCATGCTTAGCTCTCTATTTTGGCCTCATTTACAACTTTTTAAATTTCCTGAGGCTCCAAGTAACTTGTAACAAACCATATCTGCTTCCCTCAATTTTTATTCTTACAGTGAAGACAGAAAACATATGGCATTTGGCTCCCGGCCATGTCATGCCACTAAAATATCCAGTCTACTGGAGCTTTTTCTCTGGCTTAAGAGGAGAAAAGAACATAATGGGAGCAAGCTGGAGGTGCAGCAGTGTAGAGCTGCACCACAACTGTCCTTTGGCAGCTGCTCTGAGGGTACAACAGGTCTGGGTAGCTCTGTGTGGGAAGAACGCCCTTCTGAAACAGCATGCCATTGCGTTGGATGTAACTCTTTGTTCTGCAAAAGAATCAGTGTCATGATGTACTCCTCCCCATCTCTGATCATGCCGCAGCAGCCCCTAAATGCTGGAGAGTGTGTGGTTGTTTACTCTGCAGACAATAAAGCAGTTATGTTAGTTTGCTGTTGGCTGCTTGATTTCTGTGTGCTCTGCTCTAAAGGCAAAAGAGAACTGGAAACCATTTATGCAATTCAAAGCTTCCCATCACCAACATCTGGGAGCATAGTAGCTGCCTTGGGTGCAAGTAATCAGAAAGATGAATCTGGCTCCACAATCTGTTTTGATCCTTCTTTCCCCTCTTTTTGATTTGTTTCCAAGAGCTTCTTCTGCAGTCAATGAGGGTGGCTGGGCACCCTGAATTTCTGAAAAGCTGGCCACTAATTTACATGCAAGAACAGTGCTTTAGGTTTGTTCTTTCAGAAGTCTACTGATGCCTGGACATAAAAATATTGAAGGACTATTTATCATACTGCAAGAATAGATAGTAAATATTTAGGTTTGTATTTATTTGCACAATGTTAATGTTGCGTCACAAACTATTGCTTATAAATATGCTGCTTTCCTGAGTCAGTCCTCCTCACAGAGGATGGAGAAGCAAACCTTCCATTTGATCCCTTCAGCCTGAAGCCTGGTCACCTCCCAGCTCCTCTTCCTCTGACGTGGTGCCAAGTAGAGCTGGGAGAGCAGAATAATTCCTGGCACTCCTTRTACTCTCAAACCACAGCTGAATTTCCTCATCAAGTACTTTTCAGCAAGGCTAATTTCAGTGATCAGTTCCTCAAGTTCACTCTTACATCTTATCCAAAAGAATATTCTCTTTTTTTATAAATTGAGGCTTTCTTAAGATTTTTTTTTTCCTGTAATGTTTCCATCTCTCCTGCTTCTACCATGCAGAGGCTAATGACAGTTAAAGATCAGTGTTAAAAGGTAGATTTGTTCACTGCATTAGGTATCAGTTTTCTTCTCTCGTTCCTCTTTTCAGCAATTTAGAGCTTTGCACCTAATTCCCTCTCTCACTTAAGACTGTACTAATGTAACTTCCAGCATCCTGTATCTAAACATTCTATCTAAAATATATAGTTTATTCAAGCTATATTCAGCAAGCTTGCCCTATGAGGATGCGACCTGAGAAATAAACAAACAGAATAAATCCTTCCTTTGATCTGGCATCTCTCTTCTTTTACATTCCCACGGCCCGACCTCAGTGCATGACAAATGCTGGCTTAACATTCAGCCTACGCACACGCAAGCACACAGAATAGGAGCCCTGTGTCTCTAAATGCCACTGGGCCTCTGAGCACAGCCCCAGCCTGCTCTCCAGACCCAAATGCTGCCAGGCCCCCAGCCTTGCCAGGCCCCACAGGCTCCTGCTGCTCCTGGGGAAAGTGCTGCAACGGCCCCTGACTCAGGAACTGTTGTCTGATAACTGAGGAAGAGTGGCTGGAGCTAGGGAAATTTTGAGAGATGCAAGATCAGTTTTCTGCACAATGTATAGTGCCTGTGTGATTTTAAACAAATCATTTAGTTCACCAGCACTTCGTTTCCCTCTCCTGAGGCACTTCAGCTGCAGGGCACTTCAACCCACCTTGAGGACAAGAGAAAGCTGTGTGGCTGCTTCGCCGCCATCTTGTTCTTCAAAATGGCTGCCACATTCTGCCCATGCCTGTGGAGCTGGTGCCCACAAAATGGCTGCCCCTTAGTGGTGAGCTGCTTGTGGTGGTGAGTTGCCTCCTAGTAAGTGTGGTTGCTCTCTGCTTGTGGTGAGGCTGTGGTTGTGAGTGTCCATGAAAGGAGCCCAATGAAAGGAGGGGAGGAACAGGCTGGGTTTGCAGGTAGCACTTGGGGAAGGGCTGACGGGCTGCTGAGGGTTGAGCTGGAGTGTGGTGAAGGACAGAGATCCCGGGAGCAGGAATTGCTGTTTGTAGGATATCACCACGTTTAGAGTAGCACTCTGGTGGGCAACGTGGAATTTAATTCAGATTTCATGTTGGCATCTACATGTTGAAAGCAAATTCTATATGCTTCAGTGGGAACCTCTTCTGATTATTATTATTATTTTTTTATTTCCCTTTCTTCCTGCATACCCTTTTACTCGGAAACTATGTGGTTTAAAAGCTTTCAGCAATACACAAACCACTGAGCTAATGTGCAGCAGGCTTTTCCATAGAAAAGGGATTGCAGTTCCTCAGGGGATACAGGTTATGCCTGTGGCATTGGTATTGGTGTCATCTACATCCTAATTGAATTGCATAGCTTTTTTCCAACGGAAATAAAAAAGCAGATTCAAAACTGAGCAGACCCTTAATAAGTGCAATCTGATACATAGTTTTTTTGTATTATTGTTCTTTCTGTTTTTAAGCACTAAGTCAAAGAAGCCCAAGTCTTCATGGATGTTGAGGTTTTTAAAATGTGCATTTCAATAGTGAGGACTCTGAGGCTGTTTTCTTTATGTTAAAGCTTCTTTTAAATTTTAGTGAATTTTGGATCCAGTCTGAAATGCCTGTGTTAGCAATAAAATGAGAATCAGAAGACTTTATTTTATCCATACTTATTTATCATTTGGAGAAATACAGAAAGCTGAAATGAATAGGTATTTCAGGTTTTTTATTTTGTTCATATGTAACTTTTATGCCTTATGGGATTATGCTGTCATAGAAAGTGATAAAATAACACATGTGCACYGACTTTAGTGCATTTCTTCCCTGCCACCCGATCACAAACAGCATCACCTAATACCACAGAGAAGGAGATCTGGCCTATGTTAAATGTAGCCACAGTTGTGTTTAACCAAACCAGTCAGGGAGGTTCCTGCAGTGTCCTCAGGAAGAGGTGAACAGGATATCCCTATAGGAGCTTATAGTTGTGATGAGTCTTTGATATAACAGATTAACAAGCACTACAAAACTAGGGAGTGAGCTGCCTGGTCTCTTCTGCCCTCCTCTCCCTGACTACAGCCACCCTGCCAGTCATCTCTGCGCCCTTCCCTCCATCCCCCAAATCTCCAGGAACAGCCTACACGCCTTCAGATTCCTCCCAGTCCCCGCAGTGCCTAGGTCACCACAGCATCCTCACCCCAGGATCCCTAAGGGACTCTTCCTTGAGACTACCTCATTTGCCTCTTCCAGGTTCTTTTCCCTTCCAACATCTCTCACAAACTAGGCATCCAGGATTATTAGTTTTGCTTTTTAATATCAGTTATTCTTTTTTTTTTCACCTGACATGGCTTATTTGTGACACTATTAAAATGCTCTTGGCTGTATGTTTTCAAGCAAAATAATCTCTTCACCTTTTTATGAGTGAGGTGCAGGGCACTGCTGTTCTCTCATGCAAGGCCTGAGGAACCTTTGGGGTAAGCAACTAAAGCTGATGTACTAGAGTGGCTCCAAAAAGCCTTTTAAAAGGCTTTAGAAGGACAGTGCCCATAGGCTATGTCTATACTAGAAAATAAAACAGTACCAGCATATTGGCCCATAGTCATCTTACATAAGTGTTATCATGCTCCATGGCACAGATTTGCTCCATGCCAACTAGCAATACCCCAGAAAACCGAAAGGCTAGTATTCCGCAGACCTTTCTTAATGGATGGTTCAGATGGGACCATCCATATGACCATCAGATATGACATCTGGAGGTTAAGAGGAAGAGGTTGGCTTTGTGGACATGTGCCAGGCCACGCCACATGCCTTTGAGTCACAGAAAAATGTCTAGCCTATTTTATCTAATAGTATAGAGGTGGACTTACAATTGCACTCTTACTTCTGCCACTGCTTTTAATCAGTTTTGCGCTCTCCATGTCTATTACGCTGATCTTAAACTGCTGGTAACTTTTGATCTAGGTGAGGAAGGATACAATTACAGAAATGGTGGTGGTGTGTACTTAACCTTTTCTTTTCTTTTTTCTTTTTTTTTTTTGTGTGTGTGTGTGTGAAGAGGTAAATCAACCTCCTTGGAACTGTAAATTCTTTGGGAGCACTGTATTTTAATTCAACCAAGCTGACAAAGAGATTTTCCAGGTAGAAGTAGCAAGTATTAATACAGCCAATAATGTAGACTTCATCTTTTATTTCAAAAAGATCTGCTAGAAATCAGGTAGCTCGTTCTTGTTGCTCCCTGAAGTTTTACCAAAATCAGGGATATCTATTAAGTACTTTATACTAGAAAACACTATTAATTACTCACTTGTCTTCTCATTAGTAGCAGAGGTAAAACACCTTTTCTAACTGAGCTGCCCCAGAGACAAGGCTAGTCATGTGTAGGCTCCCTAATTTGCAATATTGAGGTTTCTGGTTTGTGAATTCTGTGCACCTTTTAGCTAAGTTAACCTTAAGCTTTTTTTTGTCTCGTCAGGGCCTTACAGTTTTAGAAACTGTTAGCTCAGTATTATTTTGAATGTGATTTTGCTTTATGCCTAAGTAGAGACAAGGATGGTTGATTTTAAAAATATATAGCAGAGCATCAGTCTCTTGGATGCTGTCAGCTGATGGTTTACTCTCCAGGGAGAGCCATCTGACTAGTGTTACTTGGCAGAGAAGTATTTCCTTACTGTTCTCTGGTTTCAGTCTCTTGTAATGCCAGTGCATTCATGGCTGCTGGTCACATGGGTTTGTCCCTTGCTGGAGTCCGCAGCGAAGATGAAAGAAGTTGAAGACTGAGTTTTTCAGCCTGTCCCAGTCATGCTCCTTGGCTCACATCCCTGCTTCCTGTGGAAGAGCAGCCAACTGGAGCCACCACAAGAACACCACTTCCAGAAAGGGTTATAGGAATGTCAGGAAGGAGGACAGCTGTTGACAGATGTGCTGAGAGAGACTGGAGAAACAAAGGCCAGAGCTTCTGTACAGTTTCTTGTCTGTACTCAGTACAGGTGTTGGAGAGAGTGCAGGGACATGGAAGGGTCAGGCCAGATAAGCATAAAAAGTGATATAGGTGTGATCAAAGGTCTGTGCAGCCCATATTTTGAACATCACCAAGCTGAATAAGGCCATTACAGAATAAGAAGATGCTGCAGGAAATTGCAAAACAGCAGGAGAAAATATAGCAACATGAACAAGAGCAAAGAACATGAGGCTGTTGGGAGAGATCTGTCAGTGGAAGTGCTTACTGCAGCATGCAAGGACAGATGCTAAAGTGCCGTGGGTTGCATGGAAAGGGCAGGACCCCAGAATGGATGCTGCTTAGTCCAGGAGAGAGTCTTGCTGGGCAAGAAGTAGATAAACTGAAGGTGCTTCTCAAGAAAAAAGCAGATAACAGCTGCTTGAGTTTTCTAACAAGAGACTGGACCAAATGCAAATTGTGGATTGAAGACTCTGTCAAGTGCTGAAGATGCCAAGGAACCATGAGAAAATGGCCAGAGAGGTAGTGTCACGCACCCCTGACATGGTGATGGCCAGCTCCCAGGAGCTTCAGAGCACACTGAAATGCATCCTGCTGGTGTCTGGAAGGTTGGAGGGTGTAAATTCCTGCTAATTGTGTAAATATTTATTTAGTAAAGATAATAAGAGGGAAGAGTATGACAACAGGTCAGATGTATGTGATGCTTCTCCCTAATGTTCTCCCAACCTTTCTCTTCATTGGGTTTCCACCTGTTAACTTGTCCCTGAACATAAGTGGGCCCTTCCCTCTTCTTGCGTCCACAATTGTAATGTGGAACTGGTAGGGTGAGGAGTTAGGGAGAGATGCAGGAGTGGTAGGAGCAGGATGTAAAGGTGACTAACATGATGAGATGTAAATAGCTGGGAGCCCTTATCAGCAGCAACAGGCTGAGAACATCATGTGCGGGCTCATGGTATCCATCACGTCTTCAACTGAGGGCTCTTGTGAGAGATTTGTGTGCGTTAGGAAGAGAAGCTGTAATTGTCTTATGCTTGCAAACAGCTGTGATGTGTGGCTTTACACTAGAAAGCACACTAAAAACATGAACTTACTTATTCTCGAATACTGTCCTTTGGTGCTTACCTCATGGTTTTGGAGGCATGGGCCTGACTCATACTGGCAATAGTCTGCAGAAAAGTCAGAGTAGAAACTGAACTGCAATTGTCTGCTTTTTTCCCTTTGCCCAAGCTAAGTAATGTGGAAAAGGTTTGTTTGTGTGGGGGGAGGAGTACAAATCAGACCACCTAACCCTCTACACTGGTAATATTGGTTGGAATGAATAATTAGATAATATTCATTATAAAAAGTATAGTCCTGCTTTTTGCTGAATTATAGCCCGAGAAAGTAGAGCAGATTTGAAGATACTCATGAGGCTTATATACTGTGGAGAAAGGAGGTGATTATTGTTTTTCATCTCAAAGCTTTCTTAAAATGTCTGTTAGTGAGTGAGATGTTTTCAGTGCTAATAAACTGCTAAAAATTGTGTGCTGTCCTGTTTAAAATGAGGAGGTAAAGTGAAAATGGTCTAACTTTTATGCTGGCTGCATGGCCATACTCACTAGGCCTTCAGCTGACATCACATACATCAGGATGTATCTGCCACACAGTAAAGTAACAGCCTCCAAAGCCCAATCAAATTGAAATTTTATAATGGAGAAGTACTAGATTCTTCAGGACTTTGCTGTCTCTCACTACTGACGCTGGACTGATTTGAACTAGTAGCTCACCAATGGCTTTGTTCAACATTATTGTAGTTTTTTATAATATGAAAATCTACTCTTTACAAAACTAGTAATGGTAATGCTCGAGCGGTGTTGCCAGTGTTTCAGGCTGTTCTTCTTCTGTTCCGATGCAGAGGCAGAGAGAGTAACAGAGAGCATGCAGAGGCAAAGAAGATGTAACAGCATCTGAAGCCCATTCAAAATACATGTTTATATATGGAGAAGTACTAAATGTCAGGGAAACAAGTATTTCCAACTGCATTCGAAATCACAAAGCAGGGACAAGGTTTCTGTTTCCTCTCAGTGTTTGCAGCCATGGACTATAGCTGAGCTGCCGGTAGACTGCTGGAGTGCAGCTTTGTGTTGAAGCTGTGAGTACTTTGCTGGACTGGGACAGTCATTTGACATGGGATCTGGTTTGAATGGTTTCTTTTTAACAAGACCCTTTCACTGCCAGCATTTCACAGGCAGGTTTTTCAAACCTATTAGCATTACTCTGAAGCTGTTTTCTTGTTCCTTGATTTCTTTCCAAGTATGATTCTCTTACAGCTCTTCACCAGCTTGCATTTGTAGCCTGTGAAATGCACCATAGGTAGCAGAGARAACAGGAAGTTTCAATGTAATTCCCAGAGGTTATGTGCAGGATTGAAACTAAAACTGTTTCATGTTTATTTTGGCCCATGTAGCTGGAACCTAGTGCTGTGCAGTTATTAACGTTCAGCAAAACATTCCACTGGGTACGTACCCGTGAACCTGCTGACTTCTTGTTACTGTATTTAAAGAGATGCTGTAAAAAATAAAACCTAGTTTATCCAGTGAACTTTAAGAGCACTGCATCTGTTCAAATGACGTGGTTTCTAAGAATATGCTTTTTTTTTTTTTTTTTTTTAAGGCTCTCCTGTTACTTTTCTGATCATTCCTTGGGCCAGGATGCAGAACCCTCCATACAAATATAGTATTACATTTCTTGTGAATCTTTCATCCAACAAGAGGAAAGGGAAGAGAAACAATTCATCCACTAGGAGTTCTCTCTTCAGTAAACGAAAGGCTTTTCCCTGCGGAGTCATTCATAGAGTTACTTCCTGCAGTGCAGCACAGACACTTGTCTACCACAAGTGTAATCTTGAACATGTCCCTTGATTCACTCTGGGCATCTCTTTGCGAATGTTTATGGCTGCCTCACCTACTCTTGGCCAATATGCTAACCTCTGGCTTTGGTTGGAAATAATTCTACACCAGAAAATAGGAGTCGATACTGAGCATATGATCAGTGATTAACTCTGTGGCCAGTATAAGAAAAACAAGATTAAAAAGTTAAAATAACCAACAACAAAAGTAATATTCATGGTGATTTATAATGAAATCATCACTAGAAGTTCACTCAAATCTGCAGAATATAGGGGTTGCACTGTGTTCCAAAATACAAGGAGATCAAGATTTTAGCCTAAAATTGCTATCATGCTGTGGTGATTTGGGGTTTGCCTGGAACTTCATAGTACTTTTCAGTGCTTTACCTCCTATGAGAATGGCAATGACTTGTTCTTGTCAAATGGAATTTCTGTTGCTAAGACTTGGTGCCAGATTTAATCAACAGGTTCATAGGCCCTCACCAGTTTCTCAGGAAGTGCTTCTCAGGTGGGTCTCATAATCATATCTCAGGGTCCTCTGTGAACACTGTGTGCTGTGGAATGCTACTGCTACATAGCTATCCATTTGCCCTTTTCACTCCAATACATCTTTCTCTCACAATAAAAGATAAGTTTAATAATAAAATAATGAAAAGATTGTTGAAGTAAGATTTCGGGTCAAGCTTACAGTTCCTGGAATAGAAACAACAGGTTACAAGCAACACAAATATAAACAACAATCCTTACCTGCTTTACCAACTAAATATTGTTTAGCTGCTTAGCATCTCAACATATTTTATCATTTCTGAATGCATTTTTTTGTTTTATGTGCTAACATCTTTCTCTTCTGTTATGCGACAAAGGAAATAGGACTTAACTGACTTTGGTTGTACTGTTCATCATTTCTAATACATCTTTTTCAGCTATGATCACATAAACTGTATCCATTATCTGTAATAACTTCCACTCATTTTGCTGCCCCCCACCCCCCGTGCATTTAGAGCTAGAGGACCACAACAGAACTTGCCAGCTGAGTTAGGAATGACAATGACATATTATACAAGGACACACTTTTCATGTTTTTTTTCTCTCAATTCAGTTCTGCATTAACACCTTGAGAAGGCGAGGGAGGTTGTTTTTTAGTGGAGGGCAGCTAGTGTGTGTGTTGTACGTACACTGAACAGATATAGGCAGTAATTTGTAAGAGTAATTCAAACTGAAAAGTATGCCTTACTGCAGCTTACCTCAAGCTTTTAACCTAGTAATTGAAATGTATCTTCCCTTTAACTGCCTCTCAAAGTCATTAGCATTGTTCAGCTGGGAAATAGCAGCATCCTAACTGAGACTGGTGGGCCTAAGAGACAAACCTAAGAAGCAATCAAGCTCTCTTTAGTAACTGAATAACCCTGACAGCAAGAAACACCACTGACAACAAAGGGACATAGCAAAGTTTAAATGTGTATTAGGTTGTGCTGCCCAGTGCTGGCTGATGAAAATGTCTAATATTACTCTGCTTCCTGCTCTGTAAAGGAAAACAGAACTCTATTTTCTGTGAAAATACGCAGAGTACTGTCAAAAGATAAATAAGCAGAACTGTGACAAAATAGGTTGTTTCAGTTAATGTAGGCATACCAAAGGCATCTTTGAACTAACAGTTTGATAACTTACTGAGCTTCTTGAGTCGGCATTGCAGCACATGCTGGTTTCTGTGCTGCCAGAACAGAAGCACAGCACTCAGATCAGCTTGGGCCATGAAGGGGCTGCTATCAATATACTGTATACAACAGGCTGTGGGCTCTCTTCCTGCTCCCACCAGAAGTGTTTCTGCCTCTCTCCTGAGCTCCATGCCGGCTGAACTACGTGTTCCCTTATCACCATCGTGTAGCTTGCCATGTCACAGATGTCATGGCCACTTCTCGACCTGCTTGACACCATGCTGATGTGTCACTTCCTTTCTTTCTGTTACAAGCTCAAGCTTGTAATACTCAAGCCCAGCTAAAAGAGCTTGTTGTTCAGTCCTATCATAGTCCTTCGTGAAGGTGAGGCCAACTTCCTTACACGGCTGTTCAGGGAACCCAGGCCAGGGATGTGCTCTGACTCTACAATGCTCCTGAAGGTCTTCAATTCTATTTTCTCTATTCCTGCAGTTCAGCAAGTCTAGCCTTGGAGCATACTTTGTTTATAAAGATCATAAAATACTTGTTCTTGGATATGCAAATTATGGTTGGCAAAAGACAAGGAGACCTACTTTCTGTCTTTCTGCCAGGGAACCTCTTCCCTTTCTTAAGTTACTGCAGGGGCTTTAGTTTGCTTACAAAAAGACTAGATTGTGGGCTGATACTGTGGAAGTTCCTATTTTTATTCCAGGACAGGAAATCAACTTTTTCTCTGTAGTCTCATTGATTTCAGTGGGTCTGGCTGCCATCCTCATCTCATTGCAAGCTTGTCTGAAAACATAAATCCTTGTCCACATCAGATATTTCCTCATTTTTACTGTCATTTGTTACAATTCTGGGCAGAGCCTCAGCAGAGACAGAATGCAGACAGCTGCTGATGTTTTATATTCAGGCTCATCTAGCCTTGCTCCAAGATAWTTAGCCCGTGCTTTTACCACAGTTCCCACCAATGAGTCTGAACAGCAGCATTGATTCACATCACTGGCATAAGGTCCYTCAGGTGGTTTGATTCCTGTCTTCTCCTTTCTTTCTCTTTTGTTCATATTTTCCTTTTCTTTGTTCATACTTTTCTACTTGCTTCAGGCATGCCAGTAGAGTGATCATTGACACTGAGGAATTTTCAGACTGACTACAGGTTCCCCAAATGTTATTAACAATGATGTGTCATCTTAAAAGTCCATTCTTAAATCAGTACACCCAAGGTAATTCATACTAACTGCTAGAAAGTTTTGTTGCAAAAGGCATTTTTCAATAAGCCCCATCTGGGAATTCTCTAACAAAAATATATGAATTGTTAGAACACTTACCTCAGCTCCTTGCATTTTACCTATAGATCTTAAACCATTATAGCATCTTTTCTCCTCTCCAATGCTTTTATTTTGTATGTGTATAACAGTAGGTGAGACTGTACTTAGCTTGGATGATGAGTTGGAGAAGAAAAAGAGCAGAAAGGGAGTCAGTTTTGTAGGTTCAGATTATGTATAGCACTTCCCTTGAACAGTCTGGGCTGATAGATGCCTCCAGCATCATGCAGTGCGTGTAACAGTTCTTGATCTATCTCACTAAACTGAACAGGAGAAAAAAGGGCAATAGTGCAACTTGGCAATACAATTACTAATATGTAGTGGAGTCATTAAAGGACAAAAGTTACAGTAGAGTTTGCATCATTAACTTTTTTTTTTTTTTTTAATCTGAGGAACAAGTTTTATTAACACAGCCTCATTTGTAAAACCTGCTGATCCCTTACACAGAAAAAAAATTAACAACTTCTGGTTTCTGAAGATGACAATAGATAGTGCTCGTAAAGAAACTTTTAAACTGTAAATCAAATTTGGCTTTCACGTAAAGGTGTTTGACTCCTTTGAAAGTGCTCGGGGAGGGGCTTGTGTACGAGTAAACCACATCCCAATTTGGCCTGAGATTTCTGGGTCTGTCATCTCATTCGCTCACGTTGCACAGAGGCTTTGGAGATAATGCAGTGATGTGTGAGCAGTAGCAACCAATTCCATGCTGCAGCTTTACATGGACATATCAAGCAGCAGGGGAAGCAAAGATGACAGGTCACACTTACTGTTGCCTCACTGAAAAGATTAATATTAATGGATTAGAAATCAAATTAGCCACTCCTTTTAGTAAAAAGCTAGTGTGTCAAAGGTTGGTCTCTCTCAAGAGAATAGTGGAGCACAGATGGCAGAAAACGTGTCATGCTTTGATAAAAAATAAAATTTTGGCCCCATCATTTTGTTTCAGATTTTGGAACTCCTGAGGAAAGCAACTCTGTTACTCTCTGGCTTGGCTGCCTCCGGTCCAACATTCCCATCTGTACTGATCTTTTCATTCTAATTGAACAGATTTCTTATCCAGATTGGTAACTGTTTGCCAGACAGTGTTACATTGCTGTCAACAAATGAACTGCAAATCACTTTTATATTTATTTAAAAGAGATTCTTCTCCTTTCTTTCATTCATCTTCAAGATTTCCTCTCCTCCTTGGGAGTATGGCTCAAGGTCAGCAGTTAAAGACTTTCTAAAAATAATATAAAAAAATGTTTCTTTTCCCGTTAATTCCTATTTGCGGGAATTTATTGCTTTTTTCAGTGGGATTTAGTGCTGGATTTATTTCAATACTATTTTGCTTATATAGCAGTGTTACCTCTTCATGATTTCTGAGAATTTACCTGTACCCTTTAGTGAGGTATTCAGAAGCCTTTGAATTTTAAAAGCTATGAAATAAGTTGTTAAACCAGTAAACCAATAATGACCAGAAAATATGCAGAATTCCAAGATTTACATCAAGCTTCTGCTCAGCATGGCAGCAATTGCAGAGGGATTTGTCTGAGTGGATTAGTGCTTTAGGCCGTCATATATGATGCCTCTGGCATTTTGATACTCCAGAGGAGAACAGGTCTTTCTTTTCTTTCCTGTTACAGATCAAGGCCTGTTCCATGAAATGCCCAATTTATTGTGTGCTATTCTTCGGGTATTAAAGGTGATTGTCAATGATATCTGAGCGGTAATGGTAGGGAAGAAGCTTTCCCCCCCACACACTACTTTCTTGTCTGCTTATGCATATTCTCTGGAGACTRTAGAAGTCTTTGTAAAGTACCCACCTAGATATGTCAGCTGTTGCCAAAGCACTTTGATTTTTGACTTGTGTGAAATTGCTGATATTTGGAAGATAGAAAGTAATCTACAGAAATCTGGGTGATTGCTTTTTATCCTCTGCAGTCCTCTACAGAGAGGGAAATTGATGGAGGGCCTCTCCAGGAGTTCAGGAGGGAAATGGTAGGCATATCACAATAGCACTTTGTATGAAAAGCATGTTACAAACTGGACACTGAACGTCACCAAGTATTTGTTGTTACTTTAACATGAGATTCAGGCTTGAAATAGGATCTTTAGCATTGTCCTACTTGCTAAATGCCAGCTGATGCAAGGCTCACTGAGGGAATCAGCTTTCAAGTTCTCTGACAGATCTTTTCGACATATAACTTCTTGCTTGCTGAACAACTTTGGTTGATACATAATTAAGTCTTAAATTGAGGGCTAAAGTGAATAAGTTGTATGGACTGCATAGGGAAGGGTAGGTATAGGGGTAGAAATTTTATTTATTTCACCAAATAAATTGCTTTTCTGGGAAGGTTAGAGGGGACCTAGAATTGCCATTGGCTTTTTGTGTAGCTTGTTACAAATGTTGTGATGCTTCTTGAAAGCATGTTTTTGCCATTTATAGAAATGACCTATTTTACTAGGTGTTTTCAGCAGCAAGAAGGCTGGGTTCAAAATACTAACCTGCAATTAATAAATGCCTCAACTCCAGCATCATCTGGTATTTCTGGGACTACTCAATATGTTCCTTGGGAACCTCTAATTGGTGATACTTACCTCCTCAAAAGTACCAGCCATAGTTAAGAAACAAGGATATTTCTATCAAGGAGAAAAGAAAACCCCTTGTTTCAGTAAACTGCTGGCTTGGTTCCTCAACCACTAATACAAACGACCTTCAGGCCTTTACCACATCCCATCCCCATTTACTAAACCCCATTCAAGGCAACCCGTCAGTCAAGCTCCAGGAGGCTGAAGTGCCCTTGAGACAATTTTTCTTCTGTCCTGTCTCTGTAACTGTTCTTCCATATAGCCCAGGGCTACCTGACTCAAATCAGTGAACAGACCACAAAAAACTCCAGCTCCCCATGTTAACCTGTATCTCCTGTGATAGCACCCATCTCAGTCTGAACTCTTCCTACCCTGTAATAGCTCCCCATATGCCCCTCTGCTCTTTTCCACTACCACTTCAATCCTTGTGTCCCCACCTAATGGACTGACCTATAGGCCTCTGGGGCAGCTGTTGCACATCTGCCTGGATAGTCAGCCAGCCATGAGGTGTAACTGGTCAGTCAGCGTGGCAGAGCAACAGGCTGTCCCTTCCGCTGCACCAAGCAACTCAGGCTGTTCCTGTGTCCTTACTATCTTTTGCCCCAAGTTCAGCTCTGTTACCCCACAGTATAGAAGAAGAGAACTCCCAGGGAATCACTGTAGAAGTCTGGTCTGAAAGTCTGTCTAGACGGTACTCTCTACAGTCATGCACAAATGATTGGGGAAAAAAGTTTAGYCACACAGCCTGAATTATAGGTATGCTCTTTATGCAAGTTGGCTGATCTTCCTTCTTCTCTTCACCAGAAAATACAAGGAAAGAGTTCCTGGCCCTTTAGGTCTTCATGCTTTTGTAAGAAAATGAGAATAAGTTATGTACCTCACAGCAGGACTTGTATGGGAAAATTCATTAATTTTGAACAAGTACATAACAGAATGGATGAAAACATTTCAATTTAGCTAGAAACCGTACCATTAAAAGTAAGAAATAAAGCAATTAACAGAGCAGAGCCAAGTTTCCAATTCAAAAGAAGAGACTCATTTCAGAATCCCAGATGGCCCTAGCAATGTAAATTAAGCCCTGGTAAACATCCGTAATTTATCAGACTAATATAGACTTCCTAATCTTCTCAGGTTTAGCTCTTCAGTAGACAATGGATGTTTCTACTGTGACTTGGATTAGGAAAAAAACAGGGGGACTTCAAGAAGAGCATGTGGAACAAGTTGACTGTGTGTTGCAGAGCAGAATAAGCTTGACTTTTTGTTTAGCCTGGATGGGAAGCAATGTCAGAGGGCACCATTCTTGGGAACGGTTACAGCTCCTTTACTCTTTTTCTGTTTTCTCAGTCTGTGGTTGTTTGAGGAAGATCACATAACATTAAGAACTGACTCTTCTAAATTTGTCATTTGTTCTGAGTTTTGCTTGACTGTAATATAATGAAACGTTTCATAATTATTTTGGTCTGACCAGTTCTTCTCCTGCAGTTAATAATAATACTGACACTGAATTTGATGGAAACAGGCCCAAATTGTTCACGCTTTCCCTCAAAATGTAATAAATTAAATGCCATTAAAGGAGAGCTATTATGTTAATTAAAATGGGATCCATTTTCTAAATAGGCATCCATGTACTCTGGAAAGACTATGACTGTGGAAGAGTGCTACAGAAGCAGAACAGAACCTCACAAGCTGTTTTACCTGAAGCTTCCTAGGCCTCACTCATCAGTACTCAGATCGCTGAGGATGACTCTCTCCTGATGGTTGTGACCAAAGACATTCTATCGGACTTCTAAAATAGGCAGAAAAATAAATTATTGCAGTGCTTGAAAATGTGTTAACAGCTTCTTCCAGGTATTTAAAAATTTTTAAAAAAGCAAAATAATTTAAGATGAAGGATAATATTTTACATTATTTTCTGCTTTTCTCTTTTGGTTAAATAAATTAAATACAAATTCTGTATTCATTAGCCAACATATCCTTCTTATAGTCTCTAATAATGATATGTATTCTTGTAACTATAATTCAATATCTGTTAGTGTGTTATACCACCTTTGGAAAACACAGACAAGACATAAATAATGTATGTTTCAAGCCTAATTTAATTTTCAGTGATTAAAAAATAATTAACACCAGTTCAGGCAATCTGCACAATCACATTCCTTGCCATCACTTTAATTTTCTTGGAACTGAAAAAACTAACAGCATTTTGAAAGAAACATAGCAAATGTTGTTTTGGTCTTTCCAGGCTGTTCACAGTAAATCCTGCTCTTCTCATGCCTTTAAATAGTTGGAATAGTTTCAGTGAAATCCCTCACTCAATATTGAAGTGAAAATGAAGCATAGACCTCGAGCTGCTAAAGTGCAGAAGGTAGCCGTTGCAAAATTGTGGCAGGTAATCTTGCCAGCAGTGCTGCCAAGCTACTGCCACCACATACTTTGTGGTGGCGTATGGGTTCCTCCTAGGTGGAGGCTGGCCACTGCAAGACCCAAACACACCAAGCTCTAAACTGGTATTTTCCCACTTTTTACAGGCAGAGCATTTGACTTCTAGCTTACCTTTTTGGTTGCTTCCTTGCCTGGCTCCAGTGTTTTCTACCCGCAGAAGTGTGGGTTATGRTGTCCAGTTCTCCCTGACATTTGTTTCCTTCTTTCCTCTCTCTTTCTCTCTCTTCCTTTCACTTTTTTTTTTCAGACTACCTGTAATTTTAACCAAACTCCTGGTTACAATGCTTAGTTTAAGTCACTCTGATGCACACTCAGTTTGTCTCAAAAGCTAAATCCAGTTTAAAGTATGCCTTTGACTGTGCTGCTCAGAAGTAAATGAGGGCAGTTCTGTGGGTACAACTGCTGTGTGCTACCCTGAAACCCCCAGGACAGGAAGTACTGTGCTGCAGAGCCCTTTCATAGCGTGAAGCGACAACAGAGCCCGTGAGAGCAGAACTGAGCAGTTGTTAGGATAGCCTCTGGAGGTAATGTTCTTGCGTTATTTTGTGTCATGCAGATTTCTTTATTTTCTACAGTACAGAGTTAATAGATTTCAAACCGATAATACATTTTCTAAAAGAACCAGCAGTGCTTGTCGTAATAATAATGTGTATACCTGTTGAATGTCATTTAAGTACTGAAGTATGTCATTGCATTTTATCTTTTCAGAACATTTGGGACCATTTATCTATGTACAAAAACTGCGCATATATTGCAATAGGTTCTGGCAATTTTTCAAAATTCAAGTTATCAGTTGTTCTGTAGAGCTAAAAATAGAGAGTGTATTAATATAAACTAATTGTTTACATTAGATATATAGAACAGATAATAGTAAACATTCATTCACCAGTTCCTGAAGTGACAATCATTGATACACAAGCAAATATCTTTGTTAATAAATCTTTTTGTTTATGTGCTCTAGGAAACAAACAAGGACAGGAACCAGCAGACTTGATTTCTGTCACAGAAGTTTTTATCATTGCCCTGCTACATGATCTCTGGTAAGTTGTTTCATAGATCTTGTCCCACCAAACTTCTGTCAATGTAGAACAAGAATTCCCCAATGCCACTATTTTGTTTATGATAGTGAAACTTTTTACAGGAAAGGTCCTGAAACTCGGCTGATTCATTAAGCAATAAGTATGGCTRTTACAACTGATAGGTGGGGTCTTTTTATCCTCTGGCTATTAACCTGGATGATAAAAGAGAAATGAACTTGTCAGTGAGCAACTGTTGTTTTGGGACTTACTTACATTTTAGTTTAGTGGTCTGTCTTGGTCTAATACACAGAGTATAAATGGGTCTGATTGTTTGAAAATACCAAAAATGAATGTATTGTAGAAATCTGACTACAGAAAACAAGAGAAAGTGCCCATTTAATACCAAATATGTTGAAAGTAGTTACTTTTCCTCCCTTTTTTTTTTCTAGTTATAATTAGTCTTTTAGGACTTTAATTGTCCGATTTCAGATAGAAAGTCTGATCTCTATTTAGCAGTTGCACATACACATTTCTGATTGTTTTCATATCCTGTGCTTTCTATTTTCTTTTAATGTTCTGTTGCTTAACAATTGATTTTTCTTCCAACATTCTCCGTAAATAGAAGTTTGGGAATAACACTCTAACTTAAACAGTCAATTATTGTAATTCTCTGTTTATTGGCATTTCTGCTTGATCAATAGGTTCAGTTGGTTTWAAAAAAAATACATTGACGCTGAGACAACAGAAAGTTTGTATGCTCCCGATCTAGATCCTTTCCCATTTGTTGCACAAAGACCCTACAGTAAAGTGCTAGTGATAGGTGTTATCATGTCTGTCACAGGATCCTGTGTTTCTTTCAGAATTAATGATTTCTACTTATCAACATCAGTTGTTGGGTCCAAAATTAGTTGACCTACATAGGTGCTTCTGTTTTAGGTTACATTTATACCACGGGAGTCACTATTACAAAAGTCGCTCTCTCATTTATGCAAAAAATGCCACAGTGAACAATACTGGCATACCATGTACTGAGATACTAGCAGAGAAGCTTTTTCAGTCTGCTGCATTATTATTTTTTTTTTAAGTTAATTGCTTCATCTTCATCATTGCAAAACTGTGCACATGCGTAGCAATTTATGGAGTCATTTTTGTGTTGGTTAGTATTACTAAAACCATTTGTCATTTTAATTAATAACTTTAACTACATTGGATGCATATTTTCATAAGTTTGAAATGCAAAGTATGCCTTAAATAATCAGAAATTTGTCTGTTATTGGATGAAGCCTATGTTTGGCAGCCTATTAATGCCAAAATTCTAATTTTCTGTGCTTTTAAATAGTGTTGAAAAGTGTTAAAAAGTGTTAGCACTTGTTAGTACTCAAAATGCCCAGTTCTGAAGCAGTATTGTCTAATGCTCAGTAGAATCTCAAGAACTAATTATGAAAAGATTGTGGYTGAGAAACTGTAGTTAAAGGTAACAAGAGAAATGTCATAATAGTTTAGAAGTGTATCATTTAGGTGAGGAAATTTTATCTGATACTGTTGATTGGCAAATCTGTTGTCATTGAACAGATCAGCATGGGAACTTGAGGATGATACATGTACCCTGAGAACAGTCATTTTGTAAAGAAACTGCTCTAAAGTTCATGGATGAAMATTTCATGAATATAGAAGCCATTTTTGTGCACAGCTCAATCCTCCTCCYGTTAAGAGAAAACTACTTACTCATTTCAGTGGGAGAAGGTTTGGCCTACAAATGCAGACTAGTTAAAGGGAAATCTCTGTGATTGGTACTGGTATCTGAAGTCCTTATTCTACAAAGGCCATGTAACCCTTAAATATCAAAGAGAAATATAGAAAAAGCCTACATTAAAAATATGAAATTTATTTTTTAAACTTTGAAATAAGTCTTAGTATTTAGATTCTCTATGACTATGAACATTTTTGTATGTCTCTAATTCTAATAAAAGAAGTGGGCTGAGAAATGCTTTCACAAGAAGCTGATCTTTTCACAGTTTAGAAAGTAAATTAAATTCTGCATTTGCTAGAGAAAGTTACTCCTATATGTGATAATAGAGTCCATGTACATTTTCATGTGGTATCTTGCACTGTAGAGGTTTTGGCACCTAGATGTGTCTTGCAGGTAGCATTTTGACATAAATCAAAGTGAATATACATGATGTACCAAGTGAAATAATAGTTGATGCCTGATGCTGCACTTTTTGTATCAATGCAGCACTTTTTTTWAAAGTCTTTTAAAAAATTTGCGTATATGAATGAAAGTATGCTGCGTTTCTTCTCTGAATCATTACTTTACATTTTTAGATTCTATGTTTGCCTCCTGCTGGAAGGGAGCTCTTTCCAGAAGAGCATCTGAACCAGAAGTTCTAGGTGTACATAAAGGAATAAAAACAAGGTCAGGCTGCCAACTTTGCAGAATCAATTGGGCATATGAATTTTAACTGAGTTTTTAATAAATTGCCCATAACCAAAAATAAAAAATGTTTTTCAAATGGAGTTATACTCAGAGGAAACCTGTGGAGTGCCATTGCTTTCACTGSTTTCTGTAAATTTCAAGTGAATTAGAATTTTTTCATGATACACACGGAGTGACAACATGGAGTAGGATTCATAGCTCTTCTGTCTTCAGAGTGTTATCTCTTCTGGTCTCAAGGAATTTAGAAAAAAAAAAAGAAATTTATATTGTTGTCAGTGAAATCAGTGAACTTAGCAAAAAGCCTCCAAAGAGCAAAATGCAAAAACCGCAGAAGTGTAAGCTTTCTGGTCCACTTTCTGAGTAAAGATACATTTTAGATCTATAGATTTTAAACTTGGACAAAGGCCTTGCARAGTCAAAATAAACTAATATGGAGATGGAAAAGTGAAATTAAAGAAATGTGTTCTGCAGGTAAATCCTGAATGTTAAGAGCAATTGCAGCCATGTGAGGCTATGAGCTGGAAATTCTAGGAATATGGCCACTTGRCAAGGATTCCATATTTTTTATTATTATCAAGGTAAATCAAAGAACTGGATTTGTTTGGATAAAATATATATTGTGTACATTTTTGATGCACAATATTAGTATTGCTACATTTCTAACACTTACCTTACATTGCTAACCATTTCTTTACAATGGTCTGAGTCAATCTTGTGGGTCAGGAATATTCTTTCCTTTTCTTTTTCTTCAAGATGCACTGCAGGATTTCTGCTGAATGAGCGGTTGTTTCCAGTTGTGGTAATAAATTTTCTGAAAAGATGATGAGAAATTGTTTGGTTGTTGTCTGTTAACATGATAAAATCAATCACCAATTTGAATTTGAAAAGGTAGTGTCTAATATGGATTTCAGATACGCAGTTTGCAAAGACGTAACAAATATACTGTGGGGAACAAATTTTTRCCCAGAGTGGAGCAGGAACAGCCATGGAACATTTCCATGATTCAGATATTTTTCCATTTTTTTCTTAAAAAGGGTGCTTTGACATGAAAATGTTTCCCTCTTTTGAAAAGGTTCTKTAAGAGAAGGATTTGATGCCGTTCTTGGTTTTAAACATATCCTTGTCTGTTCCCACACAGGGAAGCCATATAATTTGAACTGAAAAAACAACTTGTTTCATAATTGAGAAATTTACTCAAAAATGTGTCCATTATTAGACTAGCCAATGTCTAGACAGCTTTGCATAGCAAAAATGCTGAACTCCCACAGAATCACAGAATGGGTAAGGTTGGAAGGGACCTCTGGAGATCATCTAGTCCCAGCCCCCTGCTCAGCAGGGTCACTTACAGCATGTTAGAAAGGATCCAGGATATCTCCAGAATATCTGCAGGTATCTACAACCTCTCTGGGCAACCTGTTACAGTGCTAGCTAACTTCCAAATAGCTCTTTATCCATTCCTTCAAAAAAAAAAAAAAAAGTTTATATACATTTACATTTACTACACATGATACTATCAGCTCTAGAGAACCAAGATTTTAATATTTATTATTGTGGCTTAATTTTTATATTTTTCAGGCAGTGTATATCAGAACAGATTGTTGTAGCAATATCTGTAAACAGATAGCTTAGCCTATAGATATGTCATCAGCCTGGTGAACTTTTACAGTCTTCATTTTCGGGCCTAAAGTACGGAAAGCAGAGCTCTGGTTTAGCAGATCAGACATTCAGGGAACTCTTAGAATTTGTTCTGAAGAGAAAATGTCTGCAGTTATCTTTGCTTGGATGAGGACAGGAAGATATCTCATTCAAGTTAAACAGGTTGGATTAATGCAATGAAGGGATTAATCTATAGGCAGATAATGGTCTAGCTTTATCCAGAGGCAATCAGTGGCAGCAAGAATCTGCCTTACCAATATTTATTTGAACATTTGTCTGTATCCCAAGAGAAAACGGCAAAGGGTAAACCCGACTAATCCCATGAGAAGATATACCTGCTAGCAAGGAAGAACACTTCAGTATTTGTGCATGAGTTAAAAATTCATATTCCCCAAACCCTCACAATACTTCTGTACAACTCAGATGGGAGTTTCTGAACGCCAAGTTTCCAGCAGTGGAGTTCCCTCAGGAGTTAAATTCATGTTTTGTGTATAGTCTGTTGCTACCTATTATGTAGCTGAACTACATCAACATCTTATATTAAGCAAATATCCACTGAGCTGTTGTGTAAGACTAGGTGCATTTAGTGTTCATTGAATCTCATTCAATGGTAAGATATTTTCCCTATTAAATGGTAGTTCAAACACTTGCTGAAGTCCACCTTCTTTTGGTGAAGTCCACCAAGTTTTTGAACTCACCTCTCATATGAATACTTAAATTAGTTAGAGGGTGTTAGAGGATAAAGCAGCTTTAATCTTTTCTATTGCAAAATGGAACAGCTTTATGTAATAGTTAGAGAAAGACAATAACTTCTTGACCAGACCACTTGTCTAGACTGGAGAGAAAGAAGACTTGGTTTCTTCCCTCCACTCTTGTGAAAACTTAACATTAAATTAAGTATCCTACCAATAAATGGGTTTCCCCAGAGCTAGATGAATGCTTAAACCTCAAGATTATAGAGAATCTCTGTGAATGTCTAAATATTCACTGCAAAGTGAAATTCTTTCACCAGGAGGAATCAAGAGAATCCCATCCCATCAGATTTTGTTGTAAAAGTAGCCAATCCTAAGTGAATTCTTAGTGAATCCTAAGCCATAAGAGGATGCAGCTTCCACATCACTTAACATAGTTGTGACCTGTATCTGCAGAAGTGAAATTACTTTAGAGATGCTGGATAATTTGCTGCTGAACAAAATGAGGCATCAGGTGATCCTGAGGCCAAAACTGGTAGGTCTTCTGGAGCTCTGTTGTCATCTCTTCTCTGTGAACTGATTCCAGAGAAGTTCTTAATATGTGGCTTGTGGTTATCAATCAGATGAAAATTTTAATAGCTTTTAAGGCCAACARTATTGGCCATCTTTGTTCCATGATCTGACAGTTATAGCATCTACATAAGAAAATACAGGCTTGGAATGTTTTGCAAGGTAGTAAAAATTGAATTTGCACCTTCCATTTATCAATAGGAGCTTCTCTATTAAGAATTGGAAGTATTCTGACAATAGTCACTGTGATATGTTGAATAAAGACTAGCACAGGTGCCTAGTTTCAGGAGGGATTTCATGTCTGTAAGTGTAGAGTGGAAGGAAGTGCTTGCCTGTAGCAAAGAGTTAGGTGCTTAGGACCTGGCTTCTCAAAGACAGCTGAGTAAACAAATAACCACCAGGACCTGCATTTGAGTCCCTTACAGAGTTCACCATTTACTACTAACTAGTTCAGATGCCTCCCAGCCCTAGCTGTTGTGGGTTTCATGCAAGGATTAGGTCTCTGAAGTGAAATAGAAAGCAGATCACTTAGAAGGTAGGTGTTGCAGCACACAGTCTTTTGTGAAGCTGKTCCCTAGCATGTAACTGATGAAGCCTCTTCTCCTTTCTATGCTGCTGTTCAATTATATGTATGCAGTATGGCTGAAAATGATTTATGATTCTTGCCAGAGAGATGAACTAGGAGAGGACAGGAAGGTTGGTTGAACTGAAGGGAAGAAAAGAGGGAGAAAGGGAAACAATCAAGATATTAAAGGTCTTTTAGTTTTGTTATCATTCATATCATTATTTATCAGAAAATCTTTCTAGTAACGAAGGAGTAGAGGTAAGTTAGAAAGCTAGAAGGGGAAGAGCCATCTGATAGGGAAACAGTAAAAAGGGTTAGGGCAATGAGAGGAGCCCAGGGAGGAAATGGAAGGTGAAACTCAAGGGCAAAAGGGTCTTTTGCTCCACATCAATTGCTGAAATACTTCTCAATTTTCAGAGGACTGGCATTTCCCTTCAGTCAGCTAGTAACATCTTCCATTCTTGTCAGATCTTCTGTTGCAGTTATCACACACTCCTGTTCTGTACTCTCATTCATCCGCATGTACACGTTCACACATTCAACCACCAAGGACAGCTGCATACATCATACCTCTCTCTTCTGAGAAAACAGCCCCTAAATCTCATACACCTGCTAATCGGATGATAGTGGGATGGGAGCATGCCACTGTATGTAGATTAATCAGTTCCTCAAAAAGTGGCAAAGTACCTGTGGTGTCAAATAATGCATGGCAGATGCATTTGGTGGAGCCAAATATTCTAAGGAAGATCAAATTATTTTTTTTCCTCACTACTGCTCAGACTATCTGCAGATGCAATGAGGAAAGACTGGAAGTACTTAATGGGGAGAAATAAGAAGAAACCAGATGCAGTTTCACTGAAGCTAGGTAAGACTTTTCCTTCTGGGACTCTCTATGTCATTTTACTTGTGTTAGGAGATAGAGCTTTGCTAACTTGCTTTAGCTGCTGGCAGATTTTTCCTTTTACATGTGCATCTCCAGTGATTTTTGGTCTGATATGTAGCTGCATAAGCAGGGCCTCTGGGGGGTCTATGTCATGGTGTTGACTCAGCTTACAAACAGAAGTACTTCTTCCTAATCACTAACCCTGCAGAGTCAGCCTGTGATCCTGAGGGCATTCTGCAAGTTTCTTGACTCAGACCCAGAAACTTAGATGCTTTAGGCAATAATTGCCCTTCAGCAAACCTGCACAAATGCTCTTTTCACTRATTCTACTGTTTTGTGCAGCCACACCACCCCTCAAGAGTTGTCAGGTGTCAGGTTGTCAGATGTCACAAGAGAAAGAATTTAATCTTACAGCTAGGACTTATTTAATGGCATTTCATCCACTTGCATGAATATTTCATTGCTCTGCTGCTAGTCTCTGCCTTATCTAACCATCCATTGGGTGCTAATTCAGTTTGACAAAAATGCAGATTTGAAAGTTTAAACCTTGGGGAGGCAATCCAGTTGTTAAAAACATGCCAAATGCCTGTACTATCTGATATTATCAGAGCTTTTCCACCGCTTACAGTCATACATACATATTTCTCTGAGCAAGATACTAATGATGGCCTTCTGCATCTGTAAGGTGCTAATTCAGAGACAAGAAAGGATATTGTAGTTCTTGTCTTAAGGGGTGTAGGAGACTGACATTGTTTCAACTAACAGTCTGCCCTACTCTGAAACCCTGTTGCAAGACGCAGGAGCAGCATCCTGATTCACTGTGGACAAAGTTTTACCCCAGCCTGCCCCTTTTCTCCAGATCTGTCTGTGTTTCCTCATGCTGAGAATACAAAGGCTTTTGACATGGCTTTGAACCTGCTCTGTGGACCCTTGCTGTTGGTCATAATCCTCAGTCCGTGAACGTAAACACCTCTCCTCAGTACCTTCCATAGCAGACTGCAGCAAAAGACGAGGCAAGAAGGGTCTAGGTTCATTCCTATATGACCAGCAGGCAGTAAAAGGTCAGCATTGCCTTAATAAAGTGAACACATCTCCAGATAAAATCGATAACAAATGATCGCATATCTAGCATGCTTTTCATCYGTAGATCTCAAAGTTTTCATGAGTATTGCTATTCTAGGCATAGAACTATCATGAGTAATAAAGCCTTTTTGCAGACRTATTTCACATGGATCTTAGTTAAAGCAATTTCTCTCTGCATGGCGTCTGTTTAAGATTTACATGTAAAGCAGAAGAAGAAGGGGAGGGGGCTGTCAGCTGTAGCTTGACAAGGCAGTGCTGACTGCCTTTGCACTTTGCAGTGAGTGGCTTGAGCTGCAGACGTGTAGCTTGCCCGTAATTACCACAATTTCCTGTTACACTCATTTGAAAAGACAATGTTCCTGAGGAAGCTATGAAGAGGGCTAGTAAGTTGCTGCCTTAATTTCTGTGTGTTTGATTAAGAGCGCTGTCTTAATTGTGCCGGTTAAAGCTTATTTACTGTGCTTCTCAAACTGCGATGTCTTTTGGAGGGATGAGAAGGCTTGTGCTTCCATATAACACACACGGGCAAGTTCAGAATTTCTGTAGTCCTCACAGCATGTTGCTCTAAAACAGCTGCAGAAGATTTGAGGAGACTTTTTCACTGACTGAAGCTGAAACTGAGAGCAAAGTAGCGTAAATACTCAGTTGCAAGATACTGCTGCAGCTGGGATGTCAGATAAGAATATATAGCTATTAGTAAAGAATATATAGCTATTAGTAAATCTACTGTATTACTATAAGTGTTCCTTAAAGGCAATAACTGAAAAAGCAATTTCACGTATTCAGACCAGCCTATTTCTAAAAATTACTAAATTATTTATGCCTTCAGATGGACTCTTCCTAYAGTTGTGGAGTGTGAGCTAGAGACCTGTCTTACTATTCACAAGACAGCTTTTTCAATGTAGAGGATATTTGTAACRTTTTGCTAACAGTTACAGCTTCCTGCCTTTGTTAGGGGTAATATGGTGGAGGGAAACGGCAAGTATGCYGTCTATCTGATACACACATAACCTGTTTCGGGTGCGCAGAGTTTACTGCACGGCTCGCACCGCGGACGCGACTGGTTTGACTTTGCCTGCACTCCTGTCACAACAGCAATTGCCCTGTAGTTAGAGCRCAAATGTACAGAGGACTAAGTATAGCTCTCAAATAAGGGGATTATCCAGAGAGAATATTAGGTGCTATACTTTTTTTCTGAGCATACTATGCGCGTGAGGAAATGTTGTGGGAAAATCTGGGTTGCTAGGCAGTTGTTTTGCTGGTAATACGGGAACTAAGCCAATGTAGAGCAAGCCATAAAGGCTGTTCTTTTCAGGCCACATAACAGCAAAAAGCCTTAGCAGTTTCTTTGCACTCTGAGTTTTCCTCAGTGTCTGAACATTAGGGGAACCATTTAGAAAATGAAAGAAAGCTGTGAACTTGAAAAGTAGCAAATGTAAAAACTGAGACCAACAATTATTATAGTRTGTGAAATAAATAATATAGAAATTAAATTATTTACTTGTAAGGCCATCAGTGATACTTTTTCAGTTTCCTTTTCTGCATCTGCACTTTATAGGTTCATTCAGTTAACTCTGCTTAAGGATAACCAAACTAGAATACTCTCCTATGCAGCTGTGCTAATTTAAAACATCATTAACTGGATATGAAGTGACATGTGAAGGTCCAAAAAGATTTCTGTAGTTTGTGTGAAGAACCACAACATCCAAAGTCTTATGACAGTGGCCTCACTAATTGGGACTAATTTCCATTTCTGAGATAAAGTAGAGAGAAAAGTAAAGCCCCTGGGCTTTACACTGGATTTCAGTAAACTGTGAGGCAATCTAACGCACTTCAGTTACAGAATTAGAAATTCAACTCCAGACAGCAGGAAGCCAGAGARCTGCTCTCCAGGAGAGTCGCTGATACTATCCTGACACTCTGATCTAAAGAAGAGAGGATATTTTTCAGTGCTGCTATTCAGCTTGTCTCTGTTGCCTCCCCTGAGTCTGCAAAAGGTTTTGTGTCAGAGAAGCCACCATAAGCATTGATTCTAAGGGACATCGTTATTAATAGTGCCAGCAGGGTCTAAAGATTAAACAAATATGGGGAACAGGATATTGTGTTCTAAGTCACCTTCCCTGTGTCTGGTGACAAATTTTATTTTAAGGGTTATTGTAGCTTAGTGTTGGTGGTGCTGAGCCAAACGTCTGTGAGTGCCAAGCTTGGCTATGGCATGAGTGGTTTGCCAAGAATGCTCAGGATGCTGATGATTTTCATCTAAAGGGTGGCTCTCATTCCTATTGCTTAGAGTGCACAAGCTCTTAGGTGGCCTGAGAAACCAGAAGCTGGGTGTCATCTTTCATAGATACTGTACGTGCCTTCGTTCATTTTCTTTAGTGTATTTAAGTTAATACTTCACAAGGTGTGGATAAGAACGTTATGGTATCTCTTCAGCTCATATTTGTTAGTTGCAATTTTAGTTAGCATTTTAGCTGAATATAAAACCTTATTTTATTCATAGACCAATTTGATTTCTTTCTTACTGCACTTCATAAATAAATTAATGTATAGAATTGTATTACAGAAGCTCTACTAAATAATAAATAACGCATTTGGTTAGCCATACGATTCTCTCTGGACAGCGTTCATCTAATTTACAAAAATTGTTTTTTACCTGGTAAGAGGTATAAATGAAGATTTAACTTTTAGTTGTATACCTTTCATAAAACTCATGACTGTTCTGAACTAAATGCTTCTACAGAGTGATTATATAGACCACTATTATACAGAGCAAATTTTTTATTTTTAACCTTCTCATGGCTCTCTGTGTAGTTCTAGTTGTAGGTTTATTAATTTATAATTACAATTACATTTTATTATTGTATTTTATTATATTTTTATTATATTATTTTGATTTTATTTATTATATTATTTTTGTTCGATTTATTATTATTACAAGTCAGTGCAGTTTGGAATTGGCAGGCAGAGTGTCCTCCTAAAACTTGGTGACTTTTGACATATAGATTTTTTTTTAAAGACCTTCAGAAGATATTAGAGGAGCCCAGAGGYTAGTTATTCTGTCTATTGTGTACTTCACATATATGAAATCCATTTATATTTTCTGTATGTTTCAGGAAATCAGATGATTCTATTATAAGGGCAAGGGTCTAGGGAGCGCTCTGAGAGAAGTATTTGCGTATTGACTGATGACTGGAATATCAAGACTGATGATAGCACTGCAGGAGGGTTTGTCAGGAATAAGTGCAGATATGGAGCCAGAAAATAACGAATGAATGATTGTTTCTCTTCGCAAGCTTCTACAGCACCTACATGTGCATTATAATGTTCAAGCTAAGTAGAAAATTGACTTAAGATATTCCACCTGGTACAAACAAGATCAAGACTGATTCTTCCCTAAAAGCTCACTTGCCCATTGTTTATCTTGGTGACAGAGTTTCCCTGCAGCAGATCTCCTGTTGCTTCACAGCAGCAGTGGAGGTAAACTAAGATATTAATCAGATTAACCAAAAAGACCTATGATAAAACTAGACTGTGAAAAGATGGTGAGCCACAAGCTTTTGGGACTCAGTCCAGAACAAAGTGCTGAGGAGTATTTACAGGCAATTAAATTAATCCTGAAAAATTCTGCCTTTTGATATGCTAGGAAAGTAGCTAAGATGTCTTCAATAGCAGAAGCTACCTGGTCTGTGGAAAGCCAAAGGCAGTGGGATGCTATGAAAAGACCCATGCACTATGAATTGGAAGATTATAAAAAWCTCTGCAGAAAACTCAAGTGAGCAGCTAAGGTAGAAACAAACGTATTTGCTAGAAACTTTGAAATTATGGAATTATCTTCAGATTTCCWAGTTGAGAGAGGTATTGAAAATAATAAGGACTGAGAAGGAAGACCTACCAGGCAGACTCTAGATCATCAAGGCTGAGACTTTAATGATCTCAGGAAAATGCATTCTAAAAACAGTATGATATTCGACATGCAGACTTGTACAAGCAGGATGAAGATAAGGRTGATATCCTGCTAGAGGAAGTTAAAAAGTGCTGACCAGAAGTTACTAGAACAAGGTCCAAAAGTAGATGGCTCCGAGCACAGATAAGCCATAGGAGGAGGAGATGGTCTGTTCATGAAGTCAGATGTACTATATAATACATATATGGGAAGGAAAAAAAACTCTTTAAGAATGAGGAATATCAATTCTGCTGATGGTACCTATGAAAGGTGAGCTGCTAAGCTGCACAAGACACTGTAAGATGGATGATCAGTGAAATTATGTGCTGCTCAAAAGATTCATAGTACAGAGAAGGGTATCTGAGGAAGTGGTCACTGCTCAGTATCTGGAACTGACAAGACTTGAAAGTCATTAGCTGTTTGGTCTACTTTAATAAAGTACTTTACCTAGTGGTTCCCAAAGTGCTGTTCTGGAGTCAGAGGAGACAGACAAGGTTGGCTTCTAAAAATATCTAAGATGCAATGAAATCAGTGGTCTTGGTGAACAGCACAAGATACACAACTGGCTCAAGGTGATAACTGGCTGTAAATAAACTATCTTTTAGTCTCCCAGCACTTTCTTAGCCCTCCTGAAGAAACTGATTAATGGAGTTACAACGACAGAAAGGGTCACAGCAAGAAGATTCCTTTATTTTGTAAGCACAGAGAATATAGATTTGAAGAAGGAAATTGAGAGCTTCCTTGGAGTAGTGAATTATTTGAACTGCATGTCAGTCTGTACCAGGCATGGCAATGACAGTGCCCTTCTGCAATAGAGAGGAGGAGAATTACTTGGATATTAACAAGGGTGTTGARTCACACAGGATAGCAGCTGTTTGAAGGGAACCATGAGGAATTGCTTGGCTTATAAKGGATCGATAGATTTCAGTCTGTGGTTAAGACATCCCTGGGAGTCTGCGGACTACTTAGTCCATGCAAGACTGTGCAGAAATGCAAGCTTTACCATCAGTGAACTTAACATTTGTAAATAATTTTAAGGGGGCAGGGAAGAACATTAGAGAAAAGGAAAAAAGAGGGGACTGTGTTACAGTTTAGGCCCATCTATAAATGGCAGGACCAGGTCTGTWAAAACTTTCAGCTCTGGGTTTATAACTAAAAGTCGCTCTAATAATACAGACCTATCACTTGCCATTAATCTAAAATATTGTTGCCAAAGTAGCTTTTAAAGAGAAAATATTTTTCAATGTGCATCATCAATACCTAAACTGGGGTTGGACTACACRCTGTCTTTATCATCCTCTCGGCTGTTTCAGGCACTGGTCATGTTTCCATATCCTTCTCTACAGTCTGCCAAGCGGCAGAGTGTCTTACCCAAAGAATCATGCATCTGCTGCTGACTGATGGAAATGTGATAGCATTATCTTTAAAATATTGGTGGGCTGTGTGGCRGAATTGCAATTGTTAAAAAATTCTTTTGCATTTTTTAATTTATATCTCTTAGGGTTTTCACAGACTTCTGGGCACTATCCTAGGAGTCATTAAATCTTTCAGAAATTATCCCAGAAGTATCCCCTCTTTAAGTATTCCTTGGAATACTTTATATGATAATGTCTTGTGAGGAACAAGGACACAAAGTGTTGAAACATTATTAGCCCTCRCATAAGCTAAAGTGCTTTCTAAGAGGTTCTTAAAAGCATATCAGGAAARTGTCTGTAAAGGAGATTGATAGGAGGAGCATATACTGCAATGAAATGCACAGGGGAGAAAAGTTTCTGTGGCAAAGCTCTCTGGAAAAGCTCTATGCAATAAGCAGACATAAATACCTTCCTTTTAAGCTTTTCCCCTTTTAACCCCCTTTTCTAGCAATGATTTAGTTTTGCCTGCTCAGCCCATTACCACACACATTCATAGCCGCTTCCTGGGTTTTARGGTTGCACCATCCTTTTTCAAATGCTGAATATGCATTTCCTTTCTCATTTCCTGCTCTGCACCCACATGTATGTCATAAAGGCATCACAAAATCATGTATTCTGATGAATCCTCTGAGACAAAAATAAGAGGAGCTACCTGAGGGAAGGAATGAAGTAAATAGCACAGAGGATTGGAATCTAAAGCTTTGAACAACTGTAAGAACTAAAGAAACTGATGCTATAGGGAAGTGAAGATGTTTTAGAAAACAAAAACTAGACCTTAGTTTCTGACTGTGACTTTCAGAGAAAAAATGGTTTCCTTCACCCACTCCTCCCACCACATACACACATTTTTGCCTCAGAATAACAGTTTATGATGATTACAGTACAGAGAGAGCCAAAAGACTTGCTAAAATATATATTACACATACCATTCATGGCTGTGTCATACAGAAAAAATGCATGCTTTTTTTACCCATTTTTAATAGCAATACCCAAGAGAGGTCARGGCATTTCCTAAGGATTTATTGACTGTCTTAGTTAATATACTTTACCTTGCTTATGGATGACCATTTACTCCCATCCAACCGTTAATCTCCAGAAAGCACCCTGCGCTGCAGTCATTTTCTTCTAGATAGCAGCAGTGCAAATCAGTGATTCAGGAGTGGGTAGAGGCACTATCCTATACCTAAAATGCATTTCATGTACATGAATAAGGCAGGAAGCTAAAATCTCTTTTGCATAGCACTAGATGGATTCTTGTGGAATGCAATGCAGTATTCCCTTTGGAAATTGAATGAAGTAGGTTAACTTTTTCTGACCTTCTTCTGCACAGTAGCCCCATTCCCCAGTCCAGTTCCTGTAGGAGATGTTATCGAATACAATAGCACCACAAGACATTATGGCACTGACAGACATAGACTCACACAGAATGGTTGAGGTTGGAAGGGACCTCTGGAGATAATCTAGTCCAACTCACCTGCTCAGGCAGGGCCACCTGGAGCACATTGAACAGGATTGCATTCAGGCGGGTTTTGAATATCTCCAAAGAAGGAGACTCCACAGCRTCTCTGGGCAACCTGTTCCAGTGCTCTGTCACTYTMCCAGGAAAGAAGTTTTTCCTCATATTSAGGTGAAACTTCCTGTGTTTTAGTCTGTGCCTGTTGCCTCTTGTCTTGTTGCTTGGCATCACTGAAAAGAGTCTGGCCCCATCCTCCCGACACCCTCCCTTGAGATACTYATACGTATTGGTAAGATCYCCTCTCAGTCTTCACCAGGCTAAACAGGGCCAGCTGTCACAGTCTTTCCTCTTAAGAGAGATGCTCCAGCCCTCTGATCATCCTCATAGCCTATGCTGGACTTTCTCCAGTTCTCCATGTCTCTCTTGTSCTGGGGAGCCCAGAATTGGACACGGGACTCYAGATGTGGCCWCACCAGGGCTGAGTAGAGCGGGAAGATCACCTCCCTCAACCTGCTGGCAACACTCTTCCCAATGCACCTCAGGATAGCATTGGCCTTGTTGGCCACAAGGGCACATTGCTGGCTCACAGTCAACTTGTTGTCCACCAGCACTCCCAGGTCCTTCTCTGCAGAGCTGCTTTCCAGCAGGTAAGCCCTGAACGTGTACTGGTGCATGGAGTTATTCCCCCTAAGTACAGCACTCTGGACTTGTCTTTGTTGAACTTCATGGGGATCCTCTCCACCCAAATCTCCAGCCTATCCAGGTCTCTCTGAATGGCAGCACAGCCCTCAGGTGTGTCAACCACTCCTCCCAGCTTGGTATCATCAGCAAACTTGCTGGGGRTGCCCTCTGTCCCTTCATGCAGGTCACTGATGAATAAGTTGAAAAAGACTGGACCCARTMCTGAGCCCTGAGGGATGCCACTAGCCCCAGGCCTCCAACTAGACTCCACGCCRCTGATGACAACCCTCTGAGCTCTGCCTTTCAGTCAGTTCTCAATCCACCTCACTGTCCACTCGTCTAACCCACACTTCCTGAGCTTATCYAGGAGGATGTTCTGGGAGACAGTGTCGAAWGCCTTGCTGAAGTCMAGGTACACAACRTCCACTGCTCTGCCCTCATCTACCCAGCCAGTCATTCCATCAGAGAAGGCTCTCAGRTTGGTTAAGCAGGATTYYCCCTTGGTGAATCCATGCTGGCTACTCCTGATCACCTTCTTTTCWTCYRTATGTCTGGAGATGACATCCAGGATGAGCTGCTTCATCATCTTTCCAGGGATGGAGGTGAGGCTGACTGGCTTGTARTTTCCTGGGTTCTTCTTGCCCTTCTTGAAGACTGGAGTGACACTGGCTTTCTTCCGGTCCTCAGGCTCCTCTCCAGTTCTCCAGGACCTTCTAAAGATGATGGAGAGTGGCCTAGCAATGACTTCCACCAGCTCCCTCAGCACTCTATCACGGCCCATGGATTTGTGGGTGTCAAGCTTGCCTCAGTGATCTCTAACCTGATCCTCCTTGACCAAKGGAAAGTCTTCCTGTCTCCAGACTTTCTCCCTTGTCTCCAGGCTCTGTGATTCCTAAGGGCTGCCTTTAGCAGTCTTTAGCAGTAAAGACTGAAGCAGAGAAGGCATTCAGTAACTCTGCCTTCTCTGTATCCTTTGTTACCAGAGCATTCACCCCATTCAACAGCAAGCCCACATTTTCCCCATTCTTCCTTTTGCTGCTGATGTATTTGAAGAAGCCCTTCTTGTTGTCCTTGACATCTCTTATCATACTTAATTCCAAATGGGCCTTAGCCTTCCTCATCACATCCCCACATACTCTTACAGTGTTCCTACATTCCTTCCAAGTGGCCTGTCCCTTTTTCCGTATTCTGTGTACGTTCCTCTTCTGTTGGASTTTTGCCAGGAGCTCCTTGCTCATCCATGCAGGTCTCCTGCCCCCTTTCCTGGACTTCTTACTCATAGGGATGCATCGCTCTTTAACTTGGAGGAAGAGATGCTTGAATACTAATCAGCTCTCTTGGACTCCCTCTCCTTCTAGGGCCCTAACTCATGGGATTCCTGCAAGCAGGTCTCCGAAGAGCCCRAAGTCTGCTCTCCTGAAGTCCAGGATTGTGATCCTCCTTATTGCCTTCCTTCCTCTCCACAGGATCCTGAGCTCCACCATCTCATGGTCACTGCAGCCAAGGCTGCCCCCAATCTTCACRATCTCTAACCAGTCCTTCTTTGTTGGTTAGTACAAGGTCCAGCAGCACACTTCTCATTGGCTSCTCCACGAGCTGTGTCAAAAAGTTATCATCAATGCTCTATTATTCTGTGCTTGTATAACCTCTTGGTTAGCTGGTATAACCTCTTGGACCTAACTCTTTTGTGGCACTATTGACATTTCCTGCATTTTTATCTTATCTAATATCTGGTGTTGTTAAAAATTAGCCAAATGTGTCATCTTTGATGAGTGACATTTCTTTATACTTTCACTTTATTCAATTTCTGAATGAAATTACATTGTATTTAAAATTATAGGTAGAGAATAAATGCAGCATGAGAAAGAARGTCTTATGGAAAAAACAGGGAATCTGATAGAATACAACAATGGAAACAATTAAGTTAAAAAAACTGTTTATAAATATTTTTATTTTCTTGGTGTGGGTGTTAGCAATTACATTATTTGAATACACTTTTATCTCATGCCGTTTTAAAAATTCTTTTCCTAGCAGTAAGTTCAGGCAGTAAGTATGATCACTGTGTGAGCTCTGGGGGCCCCTCTGGAGAATACCATGCTACCAAGGTGCCCCAGAAATGCTCAAGCTAATTCTGCAGCGGGAACCGGGATGTGGGGCAGAGCTTGGCCTTGGCTAATCTGCTCTGCTGAGCTGCAAAGCTAGGAAGATTGGGCAGCTGCTCTGCTAACATGACTATGCTGCTTCCAAGAACGAAAATAGTCATCTCACTGCTGCCAGCTGACTTCGTAGTTAGTCCCATACTGTCAGTCAAGTGGTTGCAATTGGAGCTTTCAACACATAATTCTAAGCTTGTGTGATGAAGAGGGTGTTACAGTTTCACGTAATGGAATTTATTTTTACTTTAATTTACAAAACAAAGCATTATAAGCAGTTAGGYACCAAGACGTCTTGAAAGAGCTTTGCTTTCAGGCTGAGAGGTGGCTTTATTTCAGTGGTGGCTGAAATCTTTGCAACGCGCATCTTCCAATTTTGTATAAACTGTCTCGCACCTTTTAAAAATAYGCCATCCACATTCCTTATTTCAGCTTCCCCAAACTGCTGTGGGCACAGCTCAGCCCTGTACGGAGGGTTCCCAAGGTGGGAGAAGGGCTCAGTGCTCAGGTCTGGGGCGGAGGGCAGAGAAAAGGCCCTTCCTTGMAGGGTGGGAGCAGGGCCGGGAGGTGCCGGGCGCTGGGGCTGCACGCTGCAATGCCACCGCAGAGGTCACTTAGCAACAGGACGCGTTAGCAAAGCGAGTTCCGTTCTGAGTACTGCCAAAGCGACRCAGACTGTGAGCAGGTGAGCCAGAGAATGAAGAAATGACCCCCCAAAAGGGCATAAGAGTAGGATGAGAAGGGATAAGCAAGCAGAATGTGAAAGATTATTTGGAGAAGAAAAGGACCCAGGGAAATGACAGTGAGGCCCATCAGAGAAGCTGAGCAGAAAAAATRTGAGCAAAGGGAGTTAGTCTCCAAAAAGCGTACAATGTGTGCCCGAATGACAGTACTACTGGTATGTATGTGTATATTTCTAGTAGTTACTTCCTATAGTTTCTAACAGATATTTCTGAAAGCATACCAGTGTGAGTTTATTACATTATTTTTACTACTTAAAACTAAGCTTTTGTTTAGTTTATAGATAAGGCATTAATAAAATAAAATGATACATATTTAAATAATTTGCTTTGGAAACCTATTTTACATATATAAAACAGACACTTTTCTGGTGACAGGTGTTGTTGGAGATGTTAAGTAATGCTATATTGGTATTCCAGTTACTGCTGTTCAAGTTGCCCTAACCAAGAGGTTATACAAGCACAGATTACTAGAGAGATTCTGCTTTGAAAAGCTTGCAGAGTAAATACATGTGACACAGACTATGGGATGACTGTAGCTCTTATCACTGTCTTCTTGCTTTTATCCTATGTATCTAATGTGACAAGATGTTTGCTTGAAAAAATGGGAAGCAAGGTTGGTGTCATGAGGGCCATACTCACCATATTGGGCCCTACAACCTAGCRCTGGTGTTAGGCATGGGCACACATCCTCGGTGTGATGTCAAGCAACGGATAATCTATGTACAGAAGAAGATGTYTCAGGCTGGAACAGCAGACTCATTCTTCTCCCACAGCATGAAGAGTGAGTCAGATCGCATGGTCATGATTTGGTAAGGRGAGACAGGGAAAATTGTATAGCCTGAATTAAAATCTGGGACATTCTGAAAACTTCTAGCAGCATGCTGGGAATGTTTTGCAGGACTGTCCTGCCTCGTCACTCTCTGTATTTCCAGCTAGGCCATGACAACTCAGTGAAAGCATGCTCAGCCTTACCGTCACTCAATAGGAGAAAAAATGCTGAACATAAGCCTTTTAGGTCAGTTCTTGGCTTTCTCTGAATTAACACTGAACTTCACTGACTTTAAATGGACTTTCTTGTGAGGAAGAGTCTTGGCTGTATTTCTTCTAAATATGTGAGTGCTAACCTCATCTTCATGGTGAGGACATAGTTTCTTATCCAGTAAGTCTGTAAAAATTGTATGTGAGTACTAATAAGACATGAATGCAATCTTAYAAAGTCCTGCAAAATTTTATGGGGAGGAAGCCAAAGCAGTGCCTTATCAAAAATCTAGCTGAATAGATGCTTCAGTAAGTAGAGTCAGATACCCCACTCACTCTGTTGTCATTCATATCCAGTCAAAGCATGTGCAAAATGTGAATGTGAAATTCATATTATCAAATTTTACATTTTCAAAATGTGAAAACAGAATAAAGATTAACAGAGTAAACAATTACATAGGTAGAGCAGATTAAGAATCAGTGCCATAAAACATAATAGAGGTCTTTTTTAGTATAGGAAAGTGGAGCTTTCCTGCAAAAATATCTAGATTTTTACTTTGATTAAGTAAAATTAATGCTGTTATTTGTTTTTTAGAGGGACTACTTTTTGATGGAAGAGCTCTGTTACTGTTACTCTGGTGAGTCAACTTAATAAGTAGCATAAATGAAAGCTTAAGAAAGGTAGTAATTCCTTTTCAGCATAGCCAAAAGAATTTCCTAACTTCAAAATATCTGCTCTGTGCAGATTAGAACATTGCTACTGATAACTGACCAGAAAGTGAACATGAGAATCAGAATTTACAATATGAATTTACATGTGTGAATTCATGATCTTTCTTGCCTTTGTTTGCTATACTCTTGTTACAGAGCTTGTACTACGGTTCTCAACTTCTTTCTGAATATGTAACTCCAGTACAATTATGCTGACATTGCAAACCTCCAAATCATAACTGCTTCCTGGTGTGAATGATTTGTACAGGTATAGTGTCAAAAAGAAGCCAAGTTTGAGGAGCCATTTTAGGTGTTGGGAATGCTGCAGTGGGTGATAGTGTCACTGAGTGACGCTGTAAGAGGAACATATTCCATCACAGAGACTACGGAGAGGGCTTTCTAAAGGGAATATACTTGGGAAAGTACAAAATGCTAAAATTGCTGAGATATTTGGTAGCATTGTCTCAGGTACATGTTAGGAGCCTGGTCTTGACTTAGGTACTTTTTTTCCCTTCCATTCCTACTTTTTTACCTGCAGATCAGATATTACTGACTAAAGTGTTATTTCACAATCCCGAGAACAGTATACTCATTTTTCCTGAGACCATGGCAAGAATGTAGAATAGTTTCCTGAGGAGTGGTAGAAACTGTATTGTTTCTGAGARGATGCTGGAAAAAATAATGTTAAATAAAGAAAAATTATGATATTTTGCAGAGAGGTGAACTATGTCACATACTRGATTTCTTCTAGATCTACCTTTATAATTCTTTGGATCAGAAACAAAGATGATAATTTATAGCTTTTAAAAAAGGAAATCTGTCTTCTATTTTCAGCAATATTAAATAATACTAAAGAAGGAGAAACTGTAATTGTTGCCATCATTAATTTCTAAATGATGTCACGTATACAGTAGCTACCAAGACGCTTATGTAACAGTGTCTAAAATGTCTTTGTACTCAGAAAAGGTCTTTATAAGTGGTTCTCAAACTTAATCAGTGGAACCACAGGACAAATTCTATATTTGATCATAAATCCAGTTTATATCCATTGAGGTCAGCAGAGTATGTTGGGATTAACAGTTGAGTAAGTGGGTTTAGAATATAACTTCATGCTTTTAATTGTGTAAGTTAAGCAGAATAATTTTAAAGAAAAGACTCAGTATGCAAAAACATAAAGTAATGGCTATAGGACAAAAAGTGAAAAATTAAACATTGCTTAATATACAAAATGTTTGTTTTCATTCTTAAGACAGACTATAAAACTAGTGAATACTTTATGTAGAGATTACAGTGACCAGTTTTGTTTGTAGGATATTTCAGAACAGGATTTACAAATACAGCCCTGCTCTCTTTGTGGAGTTTATCTGCTTGATCTATTGTATCTTTTGGGGATCTGTAGGCAAGGCCATAAATCTTCGGGAGAACCAGAGGYTCTCATGAGGTGTCTGGTTTGCTGAGTTCCTGCTGGATTAGTTTAGATTCCTGTATTTGTTCTGTTTGTCGTTCTGCGCTTAGGTAATGGGGAGCATGTTCATAATCTCRGATCGCAAAGAGGAATTGGTAGGGCCTTTTGCTTCAGGATGTAAGGCTCAGTGGAGCAATGTCTGTGAACTATAAAGCAAATCTTGCATTTCTACATAACTGCTTAGGAAGATTACAGGAAAGCTGAGATTTCTAAAGAGAAGAAAAATCAAAAAAAGGAAGTTTATAGAATGGAAATCACATTTGTGTTCAAGGTTTACATGCTGGTCTGAGTTGAAACTTTCACAAAATTCCCTGGATTTATATCCTAAACTTTACTTTATTTCAGTTCTAGCAGGAATGATGTATAATGGAGAAGAGGGGGAAAAAACCCAGAAAGATACTGATGGAAGGTAGACGTAGTCCATTTGAAAGAATGAATCAACTCTCCTGAGTTTCACGTCTRTGTGCTTTTTTTGTTTGTTTGTTTGTTTTCTCTAGACAGGGCCTATAGAAGCTAATTAGATYGATACMGATGTAGATGTAAGTAGATACAGAAACTCAACTGAGTAGACTGCAGCTATTGTCTGCTGCTGGAGCCAGGGTGCTTTCTGCAGCTGAGACYCTTTTCCTTGATTTTTGCACAAAAAGTTGTCTGACTCTAGCCCAGGAGGACAAAATGACAGAGGTGTGGTTCGGTGCTGCTGTTTTGGGGGRAGGTAGGCTGTGGGAAGTTAAAGGGGATGGGTTTTCCTGTTTCTTTTTTAATGATAATTTTTACAGTGTGCAAATATGGGAGGTTCACGTACCTTCTGGTCATTTTTCCTGCAGAAGCATCATGGAAAGACAGATAAAACCTGGCAGCTAATTAATTTAAAGGTAAAGAGTTGAAAAACACAAGTGACCTTTATATTCATTGCCAAATACAACAGCTTTTGTAAGTTCTTTAGAAAAAAAATCATAAATGTGCTTATGCCAAATAGCTATTGTTTGTGTGTTTTGTGGTCTTGCTGCAGATTTATGTTTGAGTATTTCCCATTTGCTCTCTAGTCTTGATTTTGCACAGATATGCACAGATACGATCTCTTTCCAAGCTTGCTTTTTCTTCCTAATGCTTGAAGCAAATGACAATAAAAATGCCCTTCATGCAGAGAAAATTTGCTGTGATGACTCGAGACCTTTTTTAGGCGCAGTCTGCATCTTGCTTGGAAGATAATGTGGAGCTGCRTTGTCTCAGGAAGAAAGGACAACATTCCAGGGCATTTCAAGGCCCCAGGGTGTGTGTGTGGGGGGAGCATGTCTTCCTTCAGAAAGCCCCCTGCTCTCTCCCAGAGTAGAGTTGTACCTCTTTCAGTGGGACACCTTGCTGCTTTGAGGTGGCTCCCTGCCAGATGGCAGGAGAGGTGCTTGCCTGTTTTTTTGGCAGGATTTTTAGGCAGAAAACCACTTGATACAATGGGATTGAGGCTTTCTGCAGCAGTATGTCCATTTTGCTTGCAAGCTTGGCAAAGACGCAAGCAGAGAGGCAGGCTGGCTCAGAGCTGGCTTCACGTAGGACCTGGCTAGCTGCCTGGTGGCCTGGCAGGCAGCCAGACCCCCAGGTTCTCGGGCACCCTGAGCAGGCCAGCAAGCAAGTGCCCTCTGAGTTGTGAGGCAAAGGGAGGCAGCAGTGGGGAGGTTTCAGAGTCTAGGATTTTGCCAGGAGAGCTCTTGCAACACTGGGCACCTCAGGGGACAAGTTAGCTGTTTGGAGAACCAGRCATCTGCCTATCTGGCTAGGTAGCAAACCCAAATCTAAACTATTCTTGATTTATTTCTCTCATGAAAAAATCTTGACCTTCCCTTTTCCCACTGGCTCTAGACACTAACAGGGGTAGCACCAGTCTAGGAATGTGAGTTCAACAGTCATGYCTCTCTTCTCTAGACTTGATCTAGTGCTGTGTGTAATTCTTACCTTTATAATTCACATATTAGATGTATTACAGATGTATTCAGCATTGTGAATCTATATTCAGCTTGTGAAATGGGCAGGAATATTTTTAAAAATCTTTTTATTTTCCTAGATTTAACACTGTGCTTGAAATGCTGATGTAGTTTGTGTAAATTAGCTTCCCGAGTGAAAGACATTCACTTATGGTAATTTTCCATTTTTAATTGTAAGACTCACAGTCTATATAGTACATGAGATTTACTGAAAACAAAATAATTCATAAAACCATCAGACACTTGGCTCTTTTCTGCACATTCTATTGGCATGGCCATGTGTAGTGGGAAGAACACAAACAGAGCAGCCAGTTTCCATCAAATGGCATCCTGACAGTATTGAGGAAGGTAAGCTGGTCCCTGCTGCCCCTATCATTTATGCTATGCAGATCAGCTGATGTAATTTTCTCTGATAGATCTCTCTCCCTCTCTGTAGTGTCCTGGAGAGCTGCACTGCAGCTGCCTATTCATGCTGCACTTGACCAATAGCTAAGTGAATAGAAGTGTGCTMTCCAAAAAAAGGCTGTAGTGCTGGCTTTCCATTAATACTCTTTTGTCTTCTTTTAGAGAGARTTCTGAGGGTAAAAAGCCATCACAGTCAGGCCTCTCTTATCTGTTAAATATTTCTTAATTTACTGACATGTCAATTTTGAGGTAAGGTCTTGTGATGCAAAGGGTTTTGCAAAATACTGTCATCTGCCTGTTCAAATCAGACTAAGATTATACATTATTCTTTATAGACCAAAGACTGTATGTGAATGGCAACAACTTTTGTTCAGTGACCTGGAACCTGATTTGTAAATGCATTTGTCCATTTTTACGTTCACGTAGTTCCTTTGTGTTTTTTAGTATACTAGCCTTGATGTAAAAGTGCTTCATGAAGCAAATAGCTTGAATAGATTTGGAGTTGCTTAAGTATTTTACTTTATTGACCCAAACTTTAGGTTTTTTTCTTCTAGATGGCCACATTTTCATGGTTGTCCAATATAAAAACTTGCCATGTGCTTCAAACCCTGGTGTTGTGACACCAAATTACTGAATCTTTAACTCTGCCACAGAAATATTTGTGTGCAATAGTGTTTTTATGCATGTCTTAAAATGGCATTATGTAGTAAATACATTGTCCAGTGACCACTAGAATACATTTAGTACAAATGTAACGGAAATCAATTAGATTTCATTTAAGAACCAAGGATGCATGACTTACTAGACGTATTTCATTAAGAYAAAAATCTCATATGTAATCCTAACCAGCAATAATGACATAAAGAGAGAATTTTTTCTCTTTCTGAAAAGAAATAGAGTAACAATTTCTAGAAGTAAAATCCTTTATAGTTTCTCCTTAAGTTCTTTGTTTCTGTGAGACTTGCAAAAAGACACACTAAGTATCTTTCTCCTGTTCCCTGATTTCTTAGGAACATTCATGAAACAGTTTTTAGACATGTCAAATCRTTTTCCTCTAGGCAAATAATTATATTTTCTTCAGAAACTGCAAACAACTAAAATGTGATTCCTCTTTTAATCTAGTTTACCAGCAAGAATAAAGTTAGATATGGAGGCTGTAAGTAACATTTATAATGGATGATACCTCAAAAAGAGCAAAACTTTATTCACCTTAGTTGGCTGGTTACATTATCCATTTTTCAATRTATAAATATGAAGAAAATAAGCAAATAAATGTTTGGCATCTCATCCTCACTGTCCTCACTTCATAGCTAAGAATAGGGAGATTACAACAGCCACCTTGTGGCCCTTGCCAATTTCCCTCCTTTTATTTGACCTCTGGCATGAAAGAGATACAAATTCTGGATTAGAAAATCAAATTATTACATGCTTTTATGAGTAATCTAGATTAGTTTTAAATGACTAGTGATCCATGGACTATTGATGTTCTGGTACCTACAGGTCATCAGACAGTTATCTGTAAAGCTATTTAAAAAAAAAAAAAAAAAAAAAAAAAGGAACTGTAAACCCTGCATATGCGTGTTCGTCTGGACTTGTCAGGTTGTGACAGCCTATGGCAGGCGTAGCTAGGAATTGACCCCCTCTCATCACAGTGCCAGGTTGCAGGCACAGTTGCTGGGCACACACAGAGCATTGGGAAGTGAAGTGGACTGCAGATTACTTGTGAGGAGTTTGCATGGTCCTTCATCTGGGAAAGGGTTCACAATCTCCCTAGAGAAGGCACATTTTCTGATGAAGTCTATAGGTGACACAAAGACCGATGAATTAGTAAGTGATTCAGAGAATATATTAACTTCTTCAGAGCAATAAGAATCACTTGGTGAATGGCCATAACCCGATACTATGTATTTTAGTCCAGCTGTTTACARGATAACACATCTGGAAAAAATATCCAGGTTAGACCTATAGGCTCAGCACCACATCCTATAAAACAAGGACTCTGATTAGGAGGTCCTGGTAGTACAGAGAATACCTTCAGTATAAGTTTCCAGTGCAGTTCTCAATCAGGAAAAATRGCAGATGCAAATTTTAGATGTACGGAAGGGGAAGATCAAGTAGAAGTGAGCCCCTCGCAGTTCTCAGGGCGTCAGGAATGCTGGGTCCACTGCTAGCAGCCAGACAACAAGAAACGTGACCACAAGAGACAAATTAATGAAGGGCCACAGAGATGTCTGAGAGCTGAATATCAGGCCTTAAAATGTGCCGCTTAAGGAACTCAGCTATCTCAGTTGAAAATGATTGAAAGAATCTGACCTTCTACTATGTGTGAAGGCATCCGTGGCAGAAACATACCTGACGGGAGATTCTTCACCTCAACCACTGCCTTGAAGCTATTGTTAGACAAATGTAACATTGAAGTGAGATGTACTTCCCAGTTATAAGAGTGATTAAACGCCGGAACAGCTTATTAGGAAGTGTGGTAAACTCACACTTGCTTAGATTTATCAAGGCAAGTTGAGATCTCTTTTAAGAACAGAAATGTTAATAGAGATGTGGTTATATATGTTTTATCTACACATACTGCAGGAGTAGGGGCAAAACAGCTGTAATCATTTTTTTCTGGGCTTGGTACCTTTGAATCTGAATTTCCAGGTTTGTCCCTTTTCTTAACAGGCCTTGAGGAAAATAGAGCTGCTTGTACCATAGCCCCGTTTTTACAACACATACTGTTTGACCAAAATCATGATTAACTGATAATTAACTAATCATATTTTGGGGTTTGGCCAGTCATCTGCCAGTGTCAGGAAGGATTTATTTTCTCCGCTCACAAATAGACAATCGCCTAGATCCATGCTAAACTCGTCTTTTTTTTGTTTCTTCCAGTATTCATTAGCAAGTGGAAAAGGCAGCAGATAAGGCCCTAGACAGAGAGTGCTGCTGCTCTAGGGTGACTCCAGGATTTGTCTTTCCTGGTCCTTTTGCTGTGTGTCTTGCTCACACTCTCAGAATCCTACTCCTGTGCAACATTTTGAGAGCTCATATAGGAATTATTTCTGAGGCCAAGTTAAGAAGGTACCATGGGGGGTTTCACCCTCCTGAGTACCATAAGAGGATATCTGGGATACCTTTAAGCACCTTAGATCACCTAAATGCCTAACCAGTTCACTGCCTTTGACTTGGCTGTTATTAGAATCAAGATTTCTCCTGTTCTTTGTAGCTCAGATTTTTGAGTACTGAGATGTTTTAGAGTAAAAGAAGCCTGTTATCAAACCCAGAAACTGTCTGGATGAAATTCAATGTCCTGCAGTGTGGAAGAACTAAGACCCGAGGAGGTGATTATTAGTCTTGCATTTAACCTTCACAAAAAATATCATGGTTATTGATTGATTAGTAGAATTGTGTCCATCCCATAATACCTTAGTTACTTGCTCATGTTCCTATACAGGGCAAATGATAAAAGCAGAAACATAGCTGTTCTCCACAGTCTGAGCCAGGGGTAAGGCTCACCAGAGAAGGCAATCACCTTAGATCTGTGACTGCACAAACAAATCTTGCTAAGCCTGTGTTGGCTCCATGGGATTCAGTGAGGCATAGACCATGGTCACTGTTCTCAAGCGAGGTTACAAAAAGTTGGGGAACTGCTGGTCTGGATGACACACTATTTTCTACCTTGTAGGCTGTGTCTTCTTACTGCAGACTGCAAATCTGCATCCAAAATCAAGTCCCTCAAAACAGTCAGATTTTTCCAGACAACCTGAAAATAAGCATCCAAGCTTGCTGTCCTACACAGAAAACTGTATGTTTCCTCAATAAAACCCAAGTGGTTTGTTGGGACTTCATTTGCTGTCACTAAGGTGTTAGTTGACAGGCACTGAAAATCTGGGACTTGTTGTGCTCAGGGTGCATACGCAGTTTTAGTGGGCATATTTTTTCCAGCCAGAGCTCAGAGCACTGATATTCACCCAGTATGTTTCCTCTGTCCTGAATTCCTCTACACTGAATAACTAACAAGAGACCAAGGAACACTGCAAAGATATCTTTTCATTACTTGTGCTCAGATTTTTCCATTCATTGCCAAGATGCAGCATCCATTTCCAGCAGTAAATGTCATGCACACAATAGCTCTGCTGTCAGTGTGAAAACCTAGCTTAATTAGAGGAGGAGACATAAAAGATCAGATCACATCCTCTGTGTGCAGAACTGTGGAGTCCAAAATGTGTCTCACTGGCAATTCAAAATAGGCTGATTAGATAAGGTTATATCTTAAAGCTTCATTGCCTGCAGATGTTTTTTTTTTTGCCTTAACCCTCTTTATATGTTTAGGCACTAAAAATGATTATGGTCCTTCCTTGAACAAAAGAAGATGGTATCTGAAGGAAAGTTTTCAGATTACAAATCTGATTACGTGTAGTCTTCAGATCAGTGAACAGTGGTCGAGTAAACCACTGTAGGGGGCTGTTTTTCCTTATCCAACCTGGAGCAGACCATATTCTGGACATCATGTTTAAGCAAGCAGGTCCAGACACCACGTTTAAGCAAGCAGGAGATGGGCTGTGGCTTAATCTGTGAGCCTTCCTTACCTCACTATTTGCATGTGGAGRGCAGCAAGGGAAGATGGTATAGGACATAAGAAAGCAGAGGCCAGCAAAGCCTTAATGCAAAGCATAGTTAAAAAGAGGTGCTAGGCAATGTTTTTGAAGTCAGTCACTGAAAGGGGACTGAAACCAAATCAAAATGTGAATCTTCTGCCTTCTAGTTTGATCTTTGCTGTACAGCCTGTAAATAGATTTAAAAGCTGTATAAATTAATGAGTACAGAGGTGTTTCGTGTATATGAGAATATTCATCCAGCTTTATAGAGTATGGAACACACACAATCTGATTCAAAAAATAATATAGCACGCAGTGAATAAGTGATGTGCTCTGGCATTTGGTAGTGTTTGAGAGATATAAGTCTATTTCTGGTGTAGAGTAGGTTTAAATAGCRCAGTGGTGTTTATAGGCGATTGGCTGCTGCATTCCTTTTTAGTTTGCTAATATGCACTAGTCTACTGAAGTAAGCGAGCCCTGCACTGAATAAACATGTGGGACAGTTCATCTGTAGGATATGTGAATAAACCGTCATACTGTCACTGGAGATCTACACATACATCACTTCTTGAATCATGAAAATACAAAACAGAATTTGAACTAATTGACTCTGCTTTTTGGATATACTCTCAGCCGCTGTTTGGCTTTAGTTTACGTAGCTGAAACTTGAAATAAAAGTAGTCCATGGCTGTAGTCCAATCTTTGTGATGGATACTATGTAAAATTCTAGTGATATAGTTATGAAGCTTAGTTTATACTTGTAAAGCACCTTAGGATCTTTGATTTAAATGTGTTTAAACCCTAAATGCTGCTAAGTGTTTGTTTTACTGCTATTCAGTGCTTTCACTGCTGCATCATTACATTAAGAAACCAGGACATGTCATCTTGACTGGATCACCAAAGAAAGCTTTGTTCCATACAGGCCTCCAGCTGGAGAACAGAAACATTTGTTCTCTTTATATTGGAAAATATACTAGAGAGATGAGGATACTTCACTGGGTGGTATAGTGCCACCACAAAATAGAAGAGGAAGGCAAAAAAAATCATACTTTATGACTGAAATGACATTTAGACACTGGAAAAAAAAATAAAGCTAAGACAATAGGGCAAATGTAATGATTCTTCCTCTTCAAGATAACTTTGTCCTGTTAGTTCAAATTATAAAGGAACTCTGGAACTCTAAATCCGGAATGCTTTGGGTGATATTAAAATTTGAATGTAGTTTCTGATCTCAGTTTTGCCAGATTGTCTTTTTCTACAGTAACTCGAACAAAACTCAAAATCAATGTGTCTGAACTTTTCTAGATGTAGTTGGTGCAGCGCTAGGAAGCATTAGACTTTATTCAGAATCCAGCTTTCAGTCTCCAAAAGTTTAAATCCCATCTTGCTTAGAAGGGCCCTTAGGAAGGTCTTGGATCAAAACTCAGTAACAAAACTTTTCAGCTACAGTTAGTAACGCTAAGTGAATGCTAAGTGAAAAGCTTCATCCAGTTCTGCTAAAGCAGCTCCTTCTTAACTTGTTCCTACTCTTCTACTGAGATTCATTTTAGCTGAGATTATTCCTGTGAGCAGTTAATTGTGCCAGCATGGAATAGTTTAGATGGAATTATGCAGAGAGCCAAGACATGATTCTCACTTGCAGAATTTAGATCTTTAGAAGGAAAATGTTAACAAGAGGTACTATCTAGCCACTTAGAAATAAATTTTATGTATTGTATGTGTACACTATTTCACGATGGAGGGGGACTCTTATCACTGGAAGAGCAAACCTCTGGAAGTGACTTCCTAATGGAAGCAATGGCAGATAATGAACAGGGTAACTAAAGTAGCTATTTGAATGATTATTGTAATGCCCAGAAGGAAATATGTCCATTACATTTTTTCCCTGGCTTTCTATTGTATCTTTCTGTCATTCAACAATGAATCAGCTACAAGGAAGGGTAAAGACTATGTGTGCTGGAGGAGGGTAATAATTGTCTTTAAGTAGTATCTTTTTGCGTTCAGACTAGCAGAGATTGTGTTCCATCTTTCCTAGAAAACCTGTGTATAGCCAGTGATCAGAGCAGGCTGCTTGGTTTGAATTTCTCTTTGTCTGTTTACTGTGACAAAAAAGCCATTAGTGTGTAAGCAAACTGAAAATGCAGTGAGCAAGGATGTGTTTTGAAAGACAAGGGCAGCTGGGCCCTTTGGAGTCTCCAGAGTCTGCTGATTATTGTGGTGTCTGGGCTGATGTTAGTTTTATGTATTTGTGTGCATGTACAATTTTATAAACTGTTCTAAAGAGAAATCAATATAATACTACTCTTCAAACTTACCCCTCTGTCTCCAAAATGAAGAAATTCTCTAAAACTACATATTATCAAAGGGTGCTTGCTTGCTTGCTTCCCTCCTTCTTTCCTTCCCTCCCTCCCTCCTTCCTTCCTTTACTCACTCTCTCTCTGCCTCTCTCTCTTCCTCTAAGTCACTACATTCTTATGGATGGGAAAAATAACCTTAATGTTTTATTTACTGTTTTCTGAAATGTTGTGTGTGAGAGAGCTCATGATCTAAATGCATATTTTGCTGATGGTCCTTTTCATCTTTTGTGAGTTTAGCAATTTTGTTATCAGCTTAATTTGGAGCACGATTGGGCCTTCAAGACGGTATTAAGTACTGACTGCATGAAAATAAGAATGAAAAGGTCATTGATCCACTTGCTGCTTTTTTGTCTGCCTACAACTATTACATCAAAGAAAGCTTGAAKAGTTCCTGAACTGAGTAGTTTTTGAACAGAACATAAAAACTCTAGAAGCTGATCCTAGCAAATTTCTAATAAGGCGTTACTTGATATTACGGGTATGTTTCTTTGAAGCATCTGGAAAATCTTATCTGATGGTTGCTATTTAGTAGGATCCAACTGTGCACTTCATGCTGTTTAAAAGGCAAATGAAAATTCAGGGCCTCCTAGCAGGATCCTGTTCCTTATTTCTGAAAAGCTAACTATGCTGTAATTGTGGTTTAGAAGTTCTGTTATTTCAGAATTGTCTTCTTAATTCCCATCATTTCTATTCTGCACATGTGGAAAATCTTCCTCTTTACTATATTGCCCATTACTGTTTTTTACCATTTGCTAAGAGTTCAAAATTTGTTACGGGCTCACTACTAATTTCAGCTTCCTTTCTTTCCTTTTCCCTGGAAAATAAAACAACAGAAATCAACCCATCTGTACAGCTGCTGAACAACTTACCCTGCAGTAATATAGAGCAGAGCTCCTTTTAGAGGCATAAGTCAATACTTCTGCTTAGGTCAGCCAAGAGGAATTGTCATTGCTTGGGTACATCTTATACCCTTCTCTTCTTTCCAAGGGAAAACATAGTTTTCACCAGGCAAGCTGATACTCTGCCAGCCAATAAAAAACTGTGGTGTTTGAATAATTAAAGCCACCTTTAGCAAAAGCCTCTCCTAATGTATCTGGTATTTCCATATTAGCCAACTGTAAATATGTATTATTGAAGTGTTCAGAAACAGTATTCAAAAGTATTACAAAAACAGTGATTCTCTTTAAAAGTACTTCAGTTTTAAATTTTGTGCACTGTTACTTTTTCTTGTAGCTACACACGTCACAGAAGTGATTGCACTGTTTTGGTTCTCCCTATGTATTTTAACATATTGAATTTAAGTGATAGATTTAAAACTGATTAGTAATAATCACTGTTAGAGCATGATCRACTTCCAATAAAAATGCAGCTTAGGAAGCTATGAATAGACAATTCTACAGGCTATTAGTACATTTAGTGTAGTCCAGCAGGGAAGCCTTAAAACTAAAATGCACTGAGCTGCCTTCCCAGCTCCACAGTGGCTTCTTGTGCACCTTGTTTTCATCATCTTTGAAACAGACACAGTAGTGCTCATTTCCATGCGTTCAAGAGCAAAGTGGAAGGGCAAAGCAGAATGACGGTGAACGATTTTGAGGTGAGATGATACCGTGGAGGCCTGAGAGGACAGATGTTTTGCACCATCTCTTGGAAAGCCTGCAACACACACACGTGCACATGCATGGTGCTGTTATCATGAACACCCCTGTCGTATAATGCCTTTGCYGGTTGCTTACTTCTACAGGGACTAATAATCCACTGAATGAGTTAACTACTCATTTATAGTAGTTGAAAGGGACTGAGGCTGTTTCCAGTGCCTGCATCAAAGATGAAACATGATGAAGGGCTTTGTGTTGCACTCAGCCAAGCTGGAGCAGACCTACGTCATGCTCGCTTCCCATCCAGCAGTTGTTACTGTCCGACGCTGTGGCATGCTCAGAGGGATGGGACAGTTTTGTCTCCTTTCTGCCCTGGAAAGTAAGCGCAACCAAGCCTGCCACTCTTTTGTTAAATCCGTAACAGCATGACTAAGTGTCAAATCTCAGGAAATTATATGGAGCTAGTTTTGTACTTAAAAATAGAATTGATGAGGGTGGATGGGGGAGGAGCACACTCAGAAATCTGCCTTTTACTCTTTGCCAAACAGCCCCGTTCTCTCTCAGGCAGATTTTGCAAAAAGCTCGCCAGATGGGGAGATGAGCGCTTTGGAAAACCTGACCCTGAGTACCTCGGAATATGTGGTRTGGTAAACAGTGTGATTAAGTTGCACAGCTAATTGGATGATTTGTTCYGTGGCACTAATGTGCTGCTTCTTCCTACATACGATCGTGAGAGTTGCAACTGAGGGATGTCAAGTGACGGGTTACTTTTCAAGCCCTTTCAAGGGTGTTGAGGTGCCTCCAGCAGAGCTTCCTGTGGAGCTGGGGCACCAGGTCCTGAGCCTTTGCCCCGTTCTGCACAAATAACTCCTGTCTCTTGTTCTTTTGGGGCTAAATCTGACTACAAAACATCATGRAGCTTGTAAGTCAATATAGTATTGCTCTGTATGGGTTTACCACCATGCAGGGAAGACCTGCAGTACGCCCCCTCCGCTGTGTGCCGTGGAAATGTTTGAAATGGCTGGGGGCTATAAAATGCTATATTGTAATCACTGCTGCCGAGAGCAAAAGGGATTTTTGAGGGCAGCTGCAGATTAGATTGGTCAAAACTACTCTCAGTGCTTTGCAGGAGAGGCCATCTCGGTGACTGCTTGCTTGTATTTTATGAATGAGTTTTTATAAAACTGGTCTTTATCAAATGGTCCAGTTTGAGTCCCTATATATTCTGCATACAAAATGATATTTGAAAGATTACGTTAAACGCTCCAGTGAGGAAAGATTAAGTACTTTATTAGATATTAGGGAGASGCAGTTCATAGCCTCTCAAACTATATAGTTGGATCTATTTAGCTGACAAATTGAATGCTAGCCCAATGGATGCTACTGCGTTTACTAATTTATCTAATGTTTTTAAGAAAAACAGAACTAAAACCATTTTCTCTTCACCCAAATCTGAATTTGTAGTTGATCATCTTTTGTTTATGATGGTGAACTTCAAGAGGCTCAGCTGAGAGAAACAAAATGTTGGTATTTCATTTGAATATTAGAACTTCTTTTGTGCTACAGAAATGATCTGGGAATCTTGCAAGATGAAGCTTTGTCCTGAGCTTTTTACGTGCCTCCAGTGGCATAACGGACATGATGAGTATAAACCATTTTTTCTAGTGATATTTKAATGCTTCTGTAGAGGCAGCTTCAGTAATTAAAGCACAATGCAGCAAATGCTAAATATAGACTTAAGTAAAATGGTTGGTAGTTTTTGTCTTACGCAGCTCAGTTTTCTTATCTCTGTCTAAGGGGACTCTCTGTTCTACTTAAACTGAAATATTTAAGCTCAAGGATATATAACACTGAACATTTTTTTCATGGTGTTCCACTTTTGGAGATTGTTACAACCTTCTAGAGTTTTAGATCTTTTAGATTATTTTAGAGATTTATTAGATTTAACTTTCAGAGGTCATATATTTACGCTTTTATACGTCTGTTTCCTGCGTATTTGGTAATATGTGAAAGCAATCAAAACATACATGAATGAATGTATGCAGATTAGCATAAGCATCATTTTAGTATATGTTTCAATTGATCATTTTTTAAAATAGCTCTTGATCTCCATCTGTAATACAATGAGAAATACCTAGTTTTCTTATGTTTTTAGTTGGCATTTTGTCAGTTTATCCTTGCAGCAATTATCTTTGAACTTAGAAGTGAAAGACAAGAAATATTTGCATGCATTTAAAGATACTTTAATAAAGCAGTTGTCTGCTTTCTTTTCATTTCTTTCTTGTTTTTCTGTTCTATTTTTTATCGTAGCGGCTGTGGKGAGTAAAGATCTTGTCACAGTGACTGCTGGCAATGCATTCCAGCAGGGCCAACATCATGAAAGGCTCAAGTAGCCTAAGCTCCGCGGKGCCTTCCAGCAAGGACTTCCATGAATGACTTGACTTTATGGAGCACTCACTGGAATAGTCCTGATGGGAAGCTTGTGCATGTCTGTTTTTTCCATTTTCTTGATGCATATTTGTTACTATTTATTTTAGTTTCCTATATTGATTACTGTATCCTGTTTCTGTATATTTTGCAGAAAACTCCTTGCAGTTTTCACACTGGGAGGATATTCACAATACTGTTTTGTAAGAATGCAGCCAGTTCTGAACTTTTACACAGTACATAGAGTTATTTTATCTCTTCCAGTTACTGCATTTCTGTTGGGTGATTAAAGCTCCTTGCCTTGTGAATAAATGGCAATCAGTCTTCCTTCAGAAGCCATGATGTTCCCATGTTCTGGATTTTTAGCTGATCTCTCCAATTTGATAATTAACTCATAAGGTTGCAGCATCGAGAACTAAATGGTCAAAGTATAGCATTTTGTACAGTATTGTCCTGCACTAACTTGAAATAGAGCTAGAAAATTATTATTATGGTTCATCAACTCAATTTTAATTGATTTAACCAGCTATCCTTGTTGAGCTATTAGAATGGAAAAACTGCACTACACTGACRTGCAATTCTTAATCCATGGAATTCCCAAATTAGTGTGATAGTCCCCCAAACTTAAGCAGCAATACTTAAACTTTTATGTTCCTATTACATGTGTATATGTACACATATACACACTCACGAGCTGAATTTCTCGTTGTTGTTTTCTCTAGAACGAAAGATTGGGTTGTATGTTTACCAAAAAACTTCCCATATCAATTTGATCACTAAAGAAGTGTGGGCTAAGAATAATAGTAGAGAGAGAACTCTTCAGACAACTCAGAGTCTCAATGTTAGTTTTAATAAACATCCTCATCTGTATTAAAGTCAACAGCAAATCAGTCTAAGGGTATAGTGGTGGATTTTGCATATCATATGCTAAGTTTGTGGTCTAGTGAAACAAAGTCTGTTGGGCACTGTAGTCAGCACAAAATATTTTTGTCCACTTTTTGCTTTTCAGTAATTTTCTACCTCTTTTTTGGTGAACCAGGTTTGTCTAAAAAAGTGTGTGCTAATATATGTTTATCAGTTTCTTGTGAGAATGCTGAAGAACGTGAGACTGAAGTATATGAAGCTCAAGATAGAAGCAAATTGTGCTTTGCAGTCTCAGGCATAACAGAACCAGAGATTGTTTTGCCAGCCTGCCTGTTCTTCACGCTGCAAAGCTCCCAGCAGTACCACGGTGACTGCTAGCCAGTGTGAYTATGTCGTACAAGGAGTGGGCTGTTTCAGAGACATCCGCAGGTGGTGTGCTGTGTGGGTTTAGAAATGTCCTTTTAAATGGGATTTTTCTCCATCAGTATAGAATACCCAGTCATTTCAGCCATGAACTATTCACTTCAGAGACAAAATGAAATACTATAGTACAGACACATTTTTGTAGTACCAAAATGTTGTAGAATCAGCGTCGGCAATTGTAGAATCAAAGTCAATGGAGAAAAGAGTGGAGGGGGCTTCATGAAGTTAATCATTTTCATATTTAAAGCATGAAATAAATTATTCCATCAGACTTTTAATTTAYGGACAGAAGATAGTACTGGGTGACCTCACTAATCTGAGCACTGGCATAAATCCACTGACTTAACTGAAATTTCATCCCTGTGCAGTAATACTGAGTCTGGCTCAAGCACAAGTGACCAGATAGTTTTCTGACTGGTAACATTTATAGGTATTATTTCTGATCTGGAGTAAACAAACTCCGTATTTCAGGCTATAAGCAGATAGTGATTGGCATTTGGAAGAGATTTCCATTTCCAAGTATTAGTGCATTGTTATGTTGCTGGCTAGTTGTGTTCTAGTATGTTTGGCCTTCCTGTAAAGAATCATTTGGTGTTTTAAATTCTGTTTTTCCTAACTTCTCAAAAGCAATAATATTCAGCGTGTTTGTATCTGGTGCAAAAGGAAAGCAGGATCTGTTCCTCAGTGAAGAATGGAGGAGATGGAGCAGTGCATGGTTTGAGCTGATCTTTCAGTGACTGAATATAAAGGGTGGGTTTTTTGATTAACATTTAAAGCAAGTAGATTTTGAACAGATCAAGCTAAATGTTGTTTTCTGCTTCTAATATAGCAGTTGCTTCACATTCATGGTGGAATCTAGTCTATATAGAACAGCTTAAAAGGTCTGCGTATTATAGTATAGCARTTTTGTCCATTTCTTTATCCCTTCTGCACTCATTTTTCTGTGTACAATGCAATGAAACCAGCCTTCCTTGAAKTAAAACGTCAATTGTAAAAAATGCAGACATTCCCAATAGCAGTTAGGTTGAAAGCTAGAACTGTAGCACTGCTGAAGCATCTTATGCTTTAGCAAATATTTTACGAAGTTGAAATATATATWAAAAAAAACAGTATTTTGAAAATCTGAAATTAGAAGGATTTTGGTATGAGTGTTTTGAAACTGAGCTGTRCCTGCTTGATCTGATGATTGATAGCACAGTTATCTCATGCCTTCATTTCTTCATTTTGCTGGTCTTCTTATATGAAGAATACCAAAGATCAGGTACCAAATTATCATTTTTGATTAATTACTGTCATGTACCAAAGAAGCCTCTTGACCACAACAGGTTTCAACTGTAACTTTGATCAGATGTTTCAGCATCATAAGTAGGTTCAGAATATGACCAAGAGGTCTCAACCAAATAGTTCAGTATGATGTCAGAAAGTGCTGCTAAGACTCAGATAAAATTAGCTCATTGGCCTCCTGCCTGCCTCTTAACAACCTAGAGAATTTAGAGCTTGCTATTTTTTTTATTAGACACACTGGAAGAAGGGACAGCTGCTCATAAAATTGGATAGTGTGTTAGCTGGAAAAAGTAGAGGTGACTACTGTGGGCTCAAGAACAGGAGAACTGAAGAGATTTTTAAAAAATCATTCAAAATGGGTAGGGGAAACAATTTTTAAAGTACATATTCTGACTAAGCATTATGTCCTGAAAGGAAGCAGGAKATGTTAGTGAGCTCCCCTAGGCTAGGAAAAGGGACTAGCTGCTCCAGTCCACGCAATCCGGTTCTGAAATGTGGTAGGAGTCAACCCTGGAAACTGAAGAAAACTGAAAGGCTGCCAGAGACTTGTAGGGTTTTATATATTCTGTCTTTCCCAAGTCATTTGTATTTCCCCTTCTTGAACACTGCTTTTTGGAGAGGACATGATGGAGATGATGGGAGATGGAGCTGCAGAACTAAAACTCTCCTTTTYCTCCCCTTGAGAAAAAGACCATTGGGAAATTTCTGATTATCTTTACAAATTAGTAGTTAGATGTCATTGAATTCCACATCCTGAATGTGTTCTTTTTCCTGTGGTATCAGAGTCCTAAGAGTAATTGAGTTGATGACATGGGAATTGTTATTTTAAATGTTTTAGACTTATTTTAAAATCATATGACCAAAAAAAAAATTTTTTTTGTTCTGCCTACTGGTAATGAATCATGTAAAATCCCTGTCTCTCAAAAGTTTCAAGCAACCACATAAACTAAAATATTTTCAAGCTGTGATTCTTAGGGGAAAATCTGATTCTGAGACCCAGAATGTTAAGAAGAATCTGAAATTTTGAGAGGCTTGTAATAAATTATAGGTAGGTATGGTAACAATATTCCTGCCTTGTGGTATAAATTGTTGCTGAAAGCACAAGGCAAAGCAAAATCAAATACATATCAATTTGTGTTCATTTGTGAAGGAAATCCATCCTTAATTCACTTGTAGAAAAGGCAAAAATAAAACCATTGTGTACACCAGGTTATTTTATGATGTCTACTTTGCAGATAATAGCTGACAGAGTTTGTTGTTAATGCTATACAACGCATGCAATATACTTCTAGTAGAGTATTCCAGTCTTTTATAGGCTAGTCTGTGATGTAATTCATTAGGCAAACTAATTTGTTTTTAGTTATGGTCCTGCCCAATAGAGTTTAACATCTCACTTTGTAACGTACATAATATTTTTTTGCAAAGCAAGAGAAATTGCTSTAAGACTTCTTAAAGGTTGCTTAGACTTCATTACAGCACAGTGCTCAACTGAAAAAGTTGTGTGTGGAGGAAAATTAATTTTGTACTTAGTGAAATAATAACTCAATAACTGAAAACTTGTGATTTAATTTCAGAGTCATTTACAGTATAGATGTGCTTGCAGAACTGCTGCTCTTGCTTTTTGATAGAATGCATACATGCTTGATGTCTTAAATGGATGGTAGAAATGGTCTGCATTCTCTTAGAATGGTATTTAGCTATTTAGCATTTTTTAAAATAATCTTTTAATTCTATTAAATGTAAAAGCAWACGTGTAGAATGAATATAGAATACATTACTGGCTTTGATCAAATAAAAATGCTGCTTTCACAGGTTATGCTTCAGTTTAATTTCATTTTGAGTACTGTAGTTTTACTCATGAAAAAAAAAGGAAAGATACATGATTTCTGAACCTAGAAATAAGTCACAAGACTTTGGCCAAGACATGCTGCAGCTGACAGTAATGAAGCAGCATCTACTTAGTCCCAATGCTTTGCTATTACTTTCCACTGCTATTTTTTATTTCTTGTTTCTGCCAGGTGGGTGGAGTTTGTGTCACAAAATCATGAGGAAAGAGGTGGGGAAAGGGCTTTTCAGACTAGGAGAACTTGAGCCCATTCGTTGTCTGGAGCATCGCGTTTCACAATAACCGCCCTGGGATGCAGGTTATTTCCACTTCTTGACTTACGTGTAAGGTTACATCATCTTTCCTCCGTTCCACGCTACTGTTTACTGTAYCCTTGACTTTCTACCTCTCTGGAGTGGGGCAGTACTGGAACACAGATTGCTCTACTCCTTACCAACACAAGAGATTTAAAGGGTAATAAGCTAATGCAATTTGTCGCGGTGTAGGTGTGCTGAGGGACAAATGACAAATGGAGCCGAGCCAGTCCTCCCCTTTAGCTGTGTGCAGCTGGTTGGGAGGACGTAGACTTGTTAAAAGGTGGGGAGGCTCAGGACGTCCTCCCGGCCTGTGGCGTTTACACGTTGTGATMCATGTGAGAGTAAGCACTTACCTCAGTAGCATTAAATAGCACAAACTTGTCTTTGCAGGAGGGTCAATCCGATTAGCATAGCTTTTTAAAGAGGTTTTTGAGAAGCGGAAATAAATACTGGTCCCTGTCTAGAACTGTGTATATAAGCAGAGTACAGATGCAAAACATTGTTGGAATAAAGTATTAACAAACTAAATCAGTATCTAGAGGAAAGACTTCAGTTTGGCCCAATTTCCTTTACAGATAATATATTAGGAGACGAAAGAACTATCATCACACCTTTTCCAGGCATGCTTCTTTCTGGTGTCATTATATGCCTTTGGATATGCCTTGCAGCTGCATTATATTTTAGCATCACRAACTCCAGAGCTCAACAATGATGAGGTAATTTTTTAATTCGTCCAACCCTTCCCACATATTCAGCTTCCTCGAGGCCCACCGAATGCTCTTGTGAATATGCTGAGTACACACGCTCATCCAAARTTGAGCAAACACACCAAAAAGGATGCAACAAGAATTAACATTTTTTTAAGGCAAGCATGCAGACGAGCATGAGACGATACCTCAGCTTTTTTTCTCCCTTCTTGTGGTCATGCTCTCTCTAACGTTCTTCAGTATTGAGGTTGGAGCCAGGGTAGGAAGGCTGATGATTTTTAGTGTGAAGTTCTCAAAGATAATTTATTTTTTCTCATTGGCCACCCTGTAACACAGGATTTGTGGCTCTTTGAAAATGCTTTAAACCTTTGTATCATTCAGAGAACCTCTAGCAAAATCCTGAAAGTTTTGATAGGATCTTCTGAAGCAGACATGCATCAGCTTTATTATGTTTTTTTTTTTAATTCAGTTTTTACTAAGTTTCTGAAGCCTGTGCTTCTAGAAATCTTTCTAAAAAACATCTAGCAATAGTTATGCTCCATGTTTAAGTTAGCTGTGGGGAATGTGTGTCTTARCAGCACTTCACTGACTTTTTATGGATGAGAAAGAAGATGAAATAACAAYGTGGATTTCTACATGCTCATTCCAGTATTTTTAAGCCTCTCTTTTACTGAGTACTTTATGAATACCTGGATGGATTTGTGCTGAAATCTAACGTAAAATAATTTTCCAAAGAGATACGAGCTGTTTTGTGATAATCAGCTACTAATCAAAAATGCACCGGGTCTGCAGGAAGTATCTGAACATGAACTTTATTTACTGTGTTTCCGTACAAGCACCACTTAAAGCTGCCCGTTTTGCCTCCCCTCTCCAGGCCGTCACGTCCATCATTCTGCGCAGCGCTG
>NW_028185228.1:906351-959034 GCF_003343005.1 Rhea americana | reverse complement strand
TTGCTGCTTTAGTTCTAGACCGCGACAGATTTTGATAGCCCAAGAGCTTGCCCACGTCTGATTCTTTGTTTTTAAATTCTTTTTTTTTATTATTATTTCTTTTCCCAGCATCGTTTTTCTGCCTGTCTCTGGACTGGTCAAGCTCTGGTTCCAGTAGTTTGGCGGGGATATGCATTTTTAAATTTAATGTTCAGAGTTAGGGAAGACAGAGCTTACAGGCAGGATAATTTTCAGCCATAAAGGCTGTAAAATCTGGCATTTCCTCAGTAGGGGAGTAAAATAAGTGAACTGATTGCAGATAGGTAGGAGCATCGCTGTTGTCCAGGTAAGACCAGGTGCTAACTTTCTTGGGTGTTTTTTTTTTTTTTTTCTTTTTGATTTGTAAGTTTTTATGAACTAGATTCACCTGCTTTCCTCTGGCAGCATTCCTGCGAATATCTTGTGATTTTTGACTTATCAAAGTARTAGATCAGTGTGCAGGTCTGTGGTTTGGCTATACATTTACAAGTCCAAAGTAGTGCTGTTGGAATAAATCTCTTGTGCTTTTTCAGAAACTTGGAATAATGTTTTAATTTTGGAGTCACAAAAGAATGACTGCATGATGTGTATGCAGTTAGTTGATATTTAAATGGAAGGATTGTTTTGCTCTAGTCTGACAGGGTTTTTCTTGCAGATACAAGAGCAACTAAGACACCAGCAGCTGTCTGAATCTCCACTGTCTAATGTTCATTTGCTATAAAGTGAAAGAAGATACTGTTCCTTTTTTCTTTACTGTTAATTAAGTTATTAATTTCTATGTGTAACGCATGTAAAGCTTGCCTGGTTGAAGTAGGGTTTTTTGTTTGTTTTTTGTCTTTTAATGCAACTCTTCAGTGTTTTAGAGGAAGTATTAACTTTATGCTACAACTAACAAAGATGTTGCWTATTTTGGTGAATATGATGGAAATTGCAGGAATTTGGAATATTTGATTCCTGATTAATATTTCTGCTTCAAACAAAAACAGAATGTTATGTATACGCATGTATGCAGACATGCACACAGTGCTGCATTCACTGTCTTCAGACTGTTGCAGACATTGYTGATGATCACTTTTACTTTTCCTTCAGAAAACTTTTGAATTGGGCTGTTCATTACTGTCTTTGTTTTGTTTTGGGGTCAGATCAAGTGTTTTGATACTCTGAATCTGTCAGTAATTCTAGTTCAATCTGTTGTGGATGCATATTTTATTTCTACTTGCTTTCTGGAATTTATTTCTCAAAATTGGCTGTAAGGATTGAGCTATTTTGCTTACTGTTTTTCTTTCTCTCCTTATGCCTCCTTCCTTTTAAATAATCAGAGTTAGTAAGTTTAAAACACATTCACCTATACAAGTTAGATCGAGGAAGTACTGTAAAAACTTCAAAACTTTCGTGGATTAACATGCAATTTGAGATAAGATAGACAAACAGAAGCTAGTGGTTGATTGAAAGCAAATAGATAAAGAAGAATCTTAACCTTGAGACTTGATTTCTGCATTATAAATTCCAACGTAGTAGTCCCTTTCTTCACTCATCTTTATTTTGAAATAGCCGAGTTGCTCAGTGTTTCTTTATGCACCACACTGCTCTAAGTAAGAGGAAGGTAATAAGCTGCATACAAATATTGTGATGAAAGGGAGAGGGCTACCAGGCTTCTTTGCTGGTATTACYAGCTTAGATTTTCTTTTTTGAGATACAAGTTGTCCATGGGAAAAGTATTTTGTCACAGGACAGTGGTGACCAGYTAGGAAGCAGAAATTGAAGCAGTTATTTTTGAAGCTGGAAGTATTTGTTTTCTGACAAAATATGTTTAATTATGAAACAGCAGGTGGTTTGTATGGATCCTAATTGCTTTGTCTTTTAAATATTGGTGCAGCAGCATAACAGTTAATGACTGTGTGTTCTTGTTAAGCTGTGTTTATTAGTGAAAGGCATTATAGTTTGCTAGTCATATGTTAGTCGTTCATGGATATGGATAATTTTCCATAGATATGGATATAGGTGGCTAATAGTCTGTCTTGTKTTTGTTGAAAATCTTGCAATTTTCACCCTAGGTGCCTATGGAAGAATTTTGTAACTGCTTACATYGCTGAATTATCAGATTTTCAATAATAGTTGCAAATTCTCTATTTTTTATTTTTWATACAACATGCAAGATGACTTTTTAGATCGTATCTTATTTATGGCTGTATATATATATTTTTTAATCTTCTCTTGTCACTTCTAGATTCTTCTCCCTTTTCAGTTTAATRGGGATATGTTCTCTGAAAAGATGTGCTGTCTGGTGTGCAAACCAATGAGATTTTTGTTAGATAGGTGCTTGTTGTTTAACTATTGTATTTAATCATGAATTTTGCTGCTTGTACGAAATGAATTCAACCTTGGATGGTTTTGATATCTATCTCGAAAAATGAAATTACTGTTTTTGGAATGTATGTGATTGACTCATGGTCAAATGTAACATTCAACTATTCATGAAAACCCGCAGAATAGTATGTAACTGTTGTTTTTGTGGAGGGATAAGCCGTGCTGCAGGAGTTTAAATAACTGTGGTCAAGGACGTGCAGGGTTTCAGGCCCTTTGCTTCCCYGTCTAGACTAGCCCTTGAAGTGTGTGGTTGGTTAATAGCTCTCCTAAGGCTGTGGAAGTGTTTGTCCGCTGGCAGATGCTGTCGGGCACTTTGGCTGTGTGTGTTCTGCAGACACCTGTGGAAAGTGAAACAAGCAGTCTTTAAAATGAAATAGCAAGTACTTATTACTTTGAGTGAACTGCCCCACTTCTGGTCAAACTTCCCTTCCGTGACCAAAACTGCCAGTACTTGGCAGTTACTGAAATAGGGGTGGTGATAGCTATTTAGGTGACAAAAATAAGATTTGATTAAAAAGGTCAAAAAAATGAAATAAGGTGCTCGAGAGGATGGCGTTGATGTTCTGTAAAAACAGTTAGGCTTGTATCTTGGCCTGTAGAGACCTGGGGGTGCCGCTTGTTCGTAGGGCAAATCCCAGGAAGGGGCTCGAACCTTGCGAGAGGGAGCGTGACCTGGGCGAGCGTCGCGGGTTCCCGGGCGACCTCATAACCGCGACGTCGCGGCGACGGGGCCGCGGGGCCCGTCGCCCGCTGCCGGCCGCGCCATGGCATTTGCAGGCACCTTGGTGACACGGCAGCGGGGGGGTGGGGGGCAGGGGGCCCAGGCTCCAATGGTCTAACTTGTGTAGCGAGCGTTAGCGGTCCGGTCCTGGAAGCCTGCGGGAGAAGATGTGATGGTCCTCGCAACCTCCGAGAAGGCAGGCTTATCTTTGCAGGCTAGGCAATAAATGGTGAGTTAGCGTCGCCACGGATGCACTTCACATAGTTTATTTACCAGCAGTAAACGTACGTGTATATGTGCGTGTGTATATAGTACTTTGTAAAGATTGATTACCTGAGCTTAAAAATTTTGACGTTCCAGTTATGAGACCAGATGCTAGAACAGCCTTTGCTATCCTTCACAGACCACGAAGGAGTGAAACGGTAGTCTGTGTTTGAATGGGAGTTGATAGGAGATACGTATATCCCTTCAAAACGATGTCTTTTTCTCTCTTCTCTGGTTCTAGGCAAGTAACTGTTAATGATATATAGTATCTGCTCATTTAATGTATATGAAACATGAATGTCTTGACTGTCTAGCTACAAGTACGTGGTAGGTTTTCAAACTACAAAGATACAGGAGTGCATTAGGTTGTTTTTGGGGGTTAGTAGAAGTTCTGTTCTCTTGCATAGTAACTGTATGATAAAAGGCTTACTGACTGAACTATAAACTTTCGTTTTCTGCAATTCCATATTTTAAAAATTTTTATTAAGAGTAGTAATTAACTTAGTTCTATAGAAGTTATATTGTAAAAAGTGGCCCTGAGCCATCTAAAGAGATGGTGGTGAAGGAAGTGCTGTTTTGGATAAGAAAGTTTCTCAGAGTAATGGGTAGGATTTATGTCCACCAGTTATCGTTTGTTACAGTTGAAATTATTTATGCTAAAACTTTAGCAACAGGCATTTAATAACTTCTGATGGACCTTTGCCTTTCAAAGCGTGGACAAGTTGTCAAATATAGTAACAAGGCACACTGGTAGGAAGAGCAGTTGAAAGCCACCTAGACTGAACAGTTCTTGAATGAACTGAGGTTGTAGCAGGAGAAAGTTATTTGCTGTTGTTGGAAACAAAGCCTGTTTGTTGCAGACAAATTTAGAAAAAAAAAGAAAGGAACACCTGTGTGTTCAGTATCAGCTGCTCTGCCTTCCATATTCTTTGGATACTTTTCTTAAATTGTGTATATTGTCTGACATTTAGTAGTGGGATAGTTAACTTAAAGCTAGAAGCGAGTCAGTTGACACTTTATTAGCCAAAAAACCTAATTGTCAATTCCTGCTCTGTTTGTTTATCTGATGCATGAATGTTTCTTGAAATTCCACACTGACAATAAAACAGACTCACTGTGGTTGTAATAATCTTTAAAATATGTTTAGTGTATTTGCTGTGTGATTCAGAAAGAGGCTTACTCATTGACTTCTAGGGGAGAAAGCCTTTTAGTTTTGAGTATTTCTTTTGGTAGATCTGTACTAGTACTATAAGTAGCCCTGAAGTTTATTTCTGCTAGCACTAACAGAAGCATGAGAAGGTACTTGGAAGTGTACTGAGATTCTCACTTCTGTCTTAATCTCCCATTTTAGAGTTTCTTGCTGTCCAGAAGCAGTTGAGGAGATTCAAAATGTGTACACCAGACAGTACAAACCACTAGATGTGTATGATTGGTTGGAGATGAGGAGAACACAGATGAGGGAAAAACGTGCGCAGATATGCACGTAAGCATGCTTGGGTTTGTATTGCTGCTGACTCTTCTCTCATTCATTCTGAAATTGCTGAATCCAGTGGAATTGTCTGAGAGTCTGCTAATCTTCCCCAGGCCTAAACATCTGGCTTTGCTGTCTCGGGCTTGAACAACCTCTTGACAGCACAGCTGTGCTCAAGCGAGTTAATCCTCCACAGCCAGCCGTATCACCAGTGGCACTGCATCTTTCCATTCTGATTCTCTAGGTCTTTGCTGGTTTTGAGAATTGAATGGCCACTGTAAAAGGAGGCAGAAATGCAGATGAAAGAAGGGCAAGTGTTGAGAAGTTTTTTCCTGCAAGGTGTAATAGTTTCTAGTAATGTGAGAAAATGCAAAGGATAAATGCTTCCCTTTGCCTGAAAGGGTTTATGTATATGAAAAGCAGGGCATGATTTCATCTTGCAACTAAGATAGTCTAATGGGTAGCTGCCCCTCTGGGAACCTTTGCTCTTACATCCTTACTGCCTCCCACGTGTCAACTCTGGCACTTGTTCAACCTTATGGCAAGCTGATTTGGGGAGCCAGGCCAGCAGAATATTAATGCTAAATAAAGGATAAAAAAAGGGAGTTGACAGTTGTCTGACCCCAGTGTGAGCCATTGCAGCAGAAAGTGTCTGCACTGGTGGGTGCAGAATACCTATTGTCAAATGGGCTGGCTGTTAAGTCTGCTAATGGACTGGAAAAATCTAGCACAGTCTTGCTTCACCGCTGCAGTACTGCTGATGACTTCAGGAAGTACATATTTAATCTTCAGACTTATCCGTGAAGGCCAAGAAAGATTGAGAGAGGATCAGGAAAAAGTGACACTAATTCTACTGGACAGTGCAGCTTCTGCCTATTTGTGGACTAACGTACAGACTGAAACTGGCCCAGGATAATGAATGATGGCAGCAGAGGCAGGGTGAAATGATCTCAAACAGTCTTTGCTGAGGAAGTACAGTATTAACTAAGATGCAGCTAGTGTCACAAGCAAAAGAAGTTCTAATGAATCATTTTTAATTAAATACCTGGAAAAAAAAAAGGCTTACAGCAGATGAGATTATTCTAACTTTCAACTTCCTAATATGTTAGAGATCCATGGTATAGTATTCAGGCAAGAAACATTCTTGAAACATTCTTGAATCCTTTTGGAATCAGGTCTGAGCTTCCTTACTATGGTATCCTTATGTTTCTAATGTCTATTTTATTCCTTTTGTAGCATAGTTTCCAGGTGGTGTGCAAAGCTGTAACTTTTTAAAATGTTCAGAATAAATAAGACTTTCTTTCTTTCTTTAAAAGATGCCTACTCTGCAACAAAGCTATTCATATGTGTTGGCAATTCTGAACATTTTCAGATTTTCTGAGAGTTAATGCATGAGGCTTCATACAAAAATTCTATGACTAACGCTGATGAAAAGCTGGATGGTTTTGTGGGTAATGAGAAAACAAACTGGGAGTATAGTGACCTAGCTAGAAACACTAAAAGGCATTGAAAATGCCATTATTTAGTACTTTATCACTTTTGGTAGAGCTTTTATGGAAAAATAAAACTAATAGCTGTGATCTTGATCTCTTTCTGTTCATCATCATCCTAACTAATACATTGATTAAACAAAGGCAGTAGAATGGTCATAATGATAGGTTTTACATCAGATTTGCAGTTGTGTGGATGGAAACAAATTACTGTTTTGGGGTGGAAGTATCCTAGGTATAGTGGGTGGGATAGTGTGTGAGGAATATATATTTAATTTATGTATTCTTTTTAATATTCTAGTATCCTTCTTTCTTATGTGACTGGGTATTGGTGGAAGAAAGAACTCTTAAATAGAGTGAAGCTAAGCTTAGAGAGAAGTTGTGCCCTCTGGCATAAGCACTGTAAGGAAAATCTCCTAATGACTTCAGTGAAGCCATGATTTCATCCTTTTAACTGAAATGTAACAATGTGGGAACTCCCTTATATGTTAATACATGCTTCTATAAGAGATATTTTGATATAGCCTGAGGGCTTTGTCTGTCTCTGCTACATCTGTATTAAAGTAGATCCTGTGGTACACATCTAATACACATTAGACCTCTCTGAAAAATGATGGAAAAACTCTCACTGCTATGTTTGAGCAAATTGTTTCAGTGATTTGTGTGTGTTTTAGAGTCTGTCTTCACCTTTTACTATGTCAAGGGTATCTTTAGATCTGATTACAAGGAGAAGGGAGATGTTAATGCTGTTTTTGGAAAAAATCAGGATGCTAGAGTCCCTTATTTGATCCATTTTTGATAAGTGTGGGAACTGCATAAAACCACTGAAGTTTTTTTTTTTTTTAATTGTTGTAGCAGTTGTGATTACTTCACTTTTTCCTATGTATAGAACAGATGAAATTAGCTGTTTAAATAGAAGGAGGGAGGACAAAGCTGATTTTGGAAGAAAAATAATTGGAGTGACAAGAATTTGGAAAAAACTTGCAAAATTTTGAACCACTAATAAAGCTAAATCTCAAAAGGAAGTTAAATGTGGATGATAATTTGGGATCATCAGCATTTTTTTTTAAGAGGAAAAAGATTCAGCTGTTTACCTGTAGTATACAACTTCTTAACAGGCTCCAGAAGCTGAGTCTCTGTCCTGAGGGTTTGCTGTTCCAAGTTTGTATTACCTTTAAGCATAGTTAATGCATCTGTTTTCCTAGACATTTCCTCTTTGCATTGTAAGCGATGAACTTCCCAAGTTTAAAAGGTAGGCTTTCTGCCCGCTCTTAGTGCACGGAAGTGAGTGGAAGCTAAGGACGTCACTTTGTGTTTCTATGGGGTGAATAGTGCAGCGAGTACGAAGACAAAGAGGCGAGCCAGCATAGCAGGCATGAGGTAATACATGTAGTCTGCCTGCCAAAGCTGCAATGAGAAACATCTGTAGTTTTTATTTTGAAGTTCTGCTTTATGCAAATAGGCTTCATCTGAAAGAAGAAAACTCACAGGAGTGCTACCAGCGATTGAACTGAATCCCTGGTCCTGCTGCTGTCAATGATGAAAGCAACCCCCTGACTTCTCTGGCAATAGCAGGAATTTTATTGCTGCGTTGATATTAAATAAATACAGTTAAGTTGGTGTCTATATAGAAGTTATAAAGTATGTTATGAATTTGAGTCACTGTTTTGCATACGTTCTGGACTGGAAACCTGAGAGACTGAGTCCTGGAGTCATTTACGTGCTGCGTCAAGCTAAGATTTTTTGCTACGTTCTTAGTTAGCAAGATGCTGTATCGGACACAACTTTCTGCTAGTTGAGCAGACCTTGTCCATCAAGTGAAGGCAGCAGAAAGAAAGGTATGTTTATGCCTATCTTGCTGCAGTTCAGAATCTGCATCTTAATGTTCAATTTGACAGTAGGGATAAGCCTATTCATTAGCGAGCTGCTGCTGGCTATCAGGAGTGATCCTGTACATTCCCACTCCCTCCTTGGCACAGCTTCTAGCCTGGCCCCTTGCTGAGCCAATTTAGGAAATGAAATTAGCAGGAGGCTTTTTTTTGTAAGTGGGGGTGGTTTTGTGTCTGAACCACTTTCTGTGGGGTCGGAGTGGTAATGCTTGTGCAAGGAAAGCAACAGTGACACGTGGCTGGGAAAGGTGACCAGCCTTTGCATAGCAGCTAACCATTAGATCGGATTAGCTGTAATGTCAAACAGCATTCTCGGCTCACACGCTATTTTTGTTGGTGGCATAAGCTAATCAGCTGGATTCTGATGGAAAGGCAGAGATGGGCACCTCTTGCTCTCTGACTCTTGCATGTAGATTTAACAGTGAGCTACATAGTTGTGTCTTTAACTACTATGGCAAGATTCTCTGAAGCTTATCTGTCAAATTGCCTAATTTATTTTTCTTAGTTCTGCTTCTTCCTTCTAGACTGGATACTTACCTGCCTCAGAGACCTTGTAACTTGTTGTCTTAGTATTGGGCAGTGCTGTATGCACTTAAATTCTAGAAATCTCTGCCTTGAGCTAGTGCTGCGTTGAAAACAAAGCCAAAACGTATGTGTAGCTTGTGAGAGCTCACAATGAAATCTATTTTATATGTACAACAAAGTTTTTAGAGCTATAATAATCTGCGAAGAGAGATTGTATGTTTAGCCATTTCTATGAGGGAAAAAATGTTTTAACTTTACTATGGGATTCTAGAGACAAAATAGAAGTAGAGACTTGGTGACACAATCCAATTAAAATTTAGCTCTTACAAGAAATTAGAGCATGAGTTTACACTCCTTAAAATATCTTTCTAATCAAGTTATCTTAATTGATACTGCCACTCAGGAGTATGTTTACTTTGAGGATTGTACTTTGAGGATTTTCTTCTTTGGATTTCTCTCTTCTACTTTCATCTTTTCCTCTATCTTTTTTTTATAATATTTTTATCTCTCTCCCTTGGTGTGTAATTTAGGCTGGTCTTACATAGCTGAATGCAGTGCTAAAGGAGAATGACATGAACAGATGAATTTTTTTACAAATGAATATGACAAGTATGGTCCTTTATCTGGTAGTATATATTCAGGCAGTGCAAGTGAAAATGCAGGCAGAAAAGACCTCTCTTTCAATATTCTTCTCCTTAAATACTTCTCTCAATATAAGTATATATTTAATCTTCATGTTTCTAATTGCTTTAATCAGTTTCTGGCTGAAAAAGTAGGAAAAAAACTAGTTAAATATCTTGCAAGCTCTGTAAAGAAAGTGCACTAAGAAGGACATGAGTCTCAGGATGAATCATAACTCATGTATATGACCTTGTAAAGTGCTTTTGAGAAACTGAAATATCTAAACTCAGTAGTTAGACTGTCATTTCATCTTACTTAGTCCTGCTCATTTTTGCACTTAGATTAAGCTGTTTCATCTTCCTACACATTTCACATGAGAGCAAGGCCTGGGGCCTCTGGTACCTCTGTTTCTGGCCAGCTGGTAGAGCCAGGAGCTTCTGCTACCTCCAGGATGTCTGTGCAAAGGATCCTGAATCTGTCATCTGTCTGTCTTCTCTGAAAACACTAGCAACCCTTTCTTGCCAGTTTACTGCTTATCTTAGCTGCAGGCCTGAAAACAGGGTTTTGGAGAGAAGAGGTTACATTGTAGACTTCACACTTGTTTTGGATGTGTTTATTAATAAAAACTGAAATTTATTTTGCAGAAGGGTCAGAGAGATGAAATGCACCTAGTGAATATTTGCCTGAGTGTCAGGGTTGGAATGCAGATTTTTTTTAAAAATATTTCTGTGGAGATTTATATACATACATACAATTATTATATACATATCCATACAATTGTTGGTTTTGCCTGTATCTGCAGGGGATGTTTCTGTTCATGGTTCATTGTATTGTGTCATGAATGCAACTTCTCCCTTCCTCTGTGAAGGAGGCTGCTGTTGCATCATTATAAGGACTACTGATTTTTCTTCTAACTCTTTAAGGGCGTTAAGATAAGACATCTGTTCTTCTGTATGCTTTTTGGAGGATCTCCTCCCCCACTCCCCCATTTTAAACTCCCCTGTCTCCTCTTCCTTTTCTCTCTTTTTGCGTGTTCTTTCCAGCAGTGGAAAAAGTAGAATACTTACTGGCAAAGCATTGTCGTGCACAAGACACTGAAGTGAGGTTTCCTCCAACCTTTCAGCAGTCTCGTAGCTCTGATAACTAAATGCGAACATTTTCCAACTGAAATAAGTTTATTGTTTTAAACTTCTGTTTGCACTTTGTATTCCTAGAATACAACAGACAGTTGAGTGAGAGTTGCTTTGTGCTTATAGATGCTTCTTTTTAAGAAGATGTGTGGTTACTTAGCCCTGTGGGACAGAGAGTGCAGAAGAGAGGTTTAACTACCTATAAAGCTTTAAAGGTCCGTTGAGAATGGAGTATGGGGGAAAACTGCAACTGGGTGTAAAACTCCTAACTTAAACTTGAGTCCTCAGTGGTCAGCCTGCTAGAATTTTTTCATTGAGAAATATTTATCCTTTTTTCCCCCAAGGGCAAGAACCAAAAGGTCAGAGACTGATCAGCTGTTTTGTGAAAAACTTTTTTTCCATAGGTAGTGGTGTGTTTTGCCCTTGGTTGACTGAATTTGTCCTCATCTATACTGTTTTTTTTTTTTCTTTGCCTGTATACTTCTTGTGGATGTGTTTGCTTTGAATGAAAATGTAAAGAGCATGTCTAGAGCTATACATTTTTATAGTTCTTTTCTGTGAAGCAGTTACTACATTGGTTATGGACCTGTACGTTAAGATTTGTACTAGCTCTACTACGATCAAGATCCCCTCAGTATATATTGGAAGCTTGCTTTGGATAAGCTTAACAGTGCAAGGGACTGTTTGAGTAGGAGTGGAGGAATGGGATGAAAATGGATGGATTTCTTTCTAAGTACTACCCTATAAAAATCTTCCAGTGTAAGGATTTTTTGTTTTATTTGTTTGTTCCCTTCTTCCTACTCCCCCGTTGCAAGTTCCATTTTCAAATGATATGTTATCAGATTTAGAATTAATGGAATTGCCTTTTTTATTTTAGAAAATTTGTGCTTGGTAATGTAATTTGAAAGATTTTTTTTGTAGAAAGAATTTTCATCTAAAAGAATCATTGTTTAGATTGGAGAGGGACATGTCTGAGCTTTCTTAATGAAAGTTCATTCGTGTCTTCTGACGTGACTTCATGTCACAGCCTTTCTGATGGGCGTGGGTAATCTTTGGATTTAAAAAAAAGGTGACTTGTAAGACTATGCATGGAAAATGATCTAGCATCTTTTCTTTGAGGTGGGTTATGAAATGGTTAGCATATTTCAGGACCATCTTGGTGCTCATAGCCCTTAGTGTAGTCAGGAGAAATTTCATTTAATGAAAGTAAAGTTGGTGGTGGTGGGGGTGAACTGAATGAGTGTGTTTGGGCTGAAATGCTGACTATGTCCTCAAAAGAGCTCCAAGCAGACTGCAGTACCATCGTGGCATGAACTATTCTCCTACAGCCTGGTCACATACGTGATGACTAGAAAGAGCTTTGCATAGTTATCAGGTTTGATTGTTCTGTAGTAATATCTGGCCTTCAGAATAATCTGTAGTATAAATTTACACTCTCTCTTTCTGGTGATTCACTTCTGGTCATGTCTGTGTCAAAATCATGCTGTAGAAGAGAGAAATTAGTGTTCTTCGGTGTTCTTCTGCTGTGAAACCTAGCTTGTTGTTTGCTTTTTCTCCAGCATCTGGGTAGAATAACATTATTTTAGCTGTCATTTTTTTTTWAAAAAAAAGATTTACGTTCAGGCACATTATATTTGTTTCCTAAAATGCTCTAAAGATGGTGGTGCTGTTATTTTGAATGTGTAGATATGTGAGATCTGTGCATGACACTGAAATTAGAAATGGTAATGATCCAAAATTAACTAGCTGTCTCCCTTTCAGCAGTGGCTCCCTGCCTTCTGTAACACACAGAAAAAGATGCATGATTTTGCAGAGTGATATTTCAGCATCTGTTCTCTTAATAAATAGTCTACTTCCAGGATTTTATATACTTTGTTAACTGATCTACTTTAAATGTTTAGACTGGAAACACAGCATCATATTAGTATATTTAACTGATCAAATTTCAGGATTTAGTGAACAAGGCCCCGCTGTGGTTTGTTTTGGGTCCTGGATGTCTGCTATTTGTCGTATTTGCAGTTGGAAATAATGGCTGGGTAAGAGAACACTTTGTCTTCTGTTTGATTTCTATGAAAAGTAGATTCCCCTAACTCAGTAGGGCGTGATAATCATCCAAATAGTAGGGTGCAATTTAGCAGCACACGTATCTATTAGAAATTTTTACTTTTCTCGCCCCAACATGAATTGTGGGCTGATGGCTGCTCGCTGTTGATTGGTAGGTTTGAGATCCTAGCAGTGGGGTAAAGTGGGTGTGCTAGCAGAGCGTCGTGGAGAACCTTGTACGCTATTTCCCCGTCTTGTGCTCAGTTTGTTTAGTCTAGGCTGTTTGCTCCCTGGAAGATTGTGTATTTACAGGGAGCTGTTGAAAAGTAGACGGGGAGGATAATACAGGGCACAGAGTTTGCAGGTTCTTCAGGACTTTGCTCTGAAAGTCTATTTCAGATAATCAAACTATTAAATGAACTTTTAAAGAATGACTTGGATTGAAGAGGTCTTATTTTCTGTATTATGTCTTCTGATTAGAACTTGGATATTACCCTTCCTTGAGGATGAAGTGGGGAGGGGTCTGCTATCACTTTAGATTGGGTGCTATTGACTTACTGTTGGGTTTTAATGAGTCTGTTTGTAGTATCTTGTTGCTTTTCTTTCCTTCATGTAGACAGTTTACTTTGTAATGGTGTTCTGATATGCAGACTCACCATTAGACAGCAAGATAAAAATAATGATGTAGATGCACCATGAAACAGTAAAAAGTTCAGACTCCTGGAATGTGTCACTGTGGTGTACTTCTTAAAAAAGGTAGTTGCTGTCAGGACTTCAGTAGGCTAAGAGAAAGCTTCTTGAAGGAATCTGTTGCAAGTATGATCTGTTGGAGTGCCTAAAATAGGAAAACAGTCTTTGCTTTTGAGCCTGTTCCAATTTAAATCCGTTTCCTTGCTTGAGACGTTCCCATTTTAAAGGTAGGGGCCGCTGATAGTGAAAGCCCAGGAAAGCAAAGGGAGCAAGACTGATCTGCCCTGTTCCAGCTCGCTTCTCCATGCCTTTATGCGTGGGACAGCGCGTGGGAACGCGTGTTCCTGGTGATGGTGCCGTGGGAGGCTCCTGCAGTGTGCAGCCAGCTGTATGTCGCAGGAGAGCGAGAGGGAGGCCTGAGCAAGAGACCTTCCTGGAGCCCAGAGCGTGGTGCAGCGCAGCTTGAGTATTTCCGTGGAGTGCTAGATGGGATCTGGCAGGCCTGTGCTAAGCCAAAGCTAATAAACTTGTCTGCATTTGTGCTGATTGTGTGTAGCTACTTGCCTGTACCAACACTTGTCTCTTTGGGCCTATGAGGTAAGGAATCAGGCTTTATGAGTTGATTTGGAAATACTGTGGTGCCCTAGATGCAAATGTGCCCAGAAATAGTGTTCGCAGAATAAAAGCATGGTTGAAGTTGGAAGGCGCCTCTGGAGGTCACCTGGTCCAAGCTCCGTTGCTCAAGCGGGGTCACCTAGCAGGTTGTCCAGGACCATATCCAGTGGGGTTTTGAATGTCCCCAAGGATGGAGACTCCACAACCTCTCTGGGCAACCTGTTCCAATGTTGAACCACCCTCACTGTAAAGAAGGTGTCTCCTTTATGTTCAGATGAGGTGTGCTGTGTTTCAGTTTGTGCCTGTTGCCTCCTGTCCCCGTTCCTGTTGTGCTGGCAAGTCCTTCTGAACCTAAGCTTCAGCCCTGTGCTTGCAGCTTGGTGTGTCTGCAAGCTGTGTGCATATAGGTGTACAACTGAGAATGAATTACAGTAGGGTGTTCTGTCATGCTCTGTATTTCTTCAACTCACACTACTTGCAGAGATTCTGATGGGGATGAGTATCTGCCCCCTCAGTATGTCTTTTTGGTAGGACTAGTTGCACATAGTGTTACCTGTTCTCCTGTTCTGGGATATTTTGTAACAGGCACAATCTGGAACATGTGAAATTTCAGTTAGATAAACGGAAAATGTGTTTACAAATGCTGGAACAAGCTGCCCAGAGAGGTTGTAAAATCTCTATCCCTGGGTACGCCCAAGACTCAGTGGGATGTGGCCCTGAGCAACCTGCTCTAATTAGACCTGCTTTGAGGAAAGGTAGAACTAGCTGACCTCTGGAGGTCTCTCCCAACCTAGATTATTCTAAGTTATTTTCAGCTTTTATTGCCCCAAAGTTTCACCAAGATCAAAAATATCCCTCCCTTTTTGGAGGCACTTTATAGGTAGCTGTAGGTCAGTTTAGGCAAGTAGTGAATGTCTGTCTAACCAAGAGGTCTGAATTTGACACTTAATACTACCGCTACAGCATACTAAATCAACACAGTATTATCTGCTGCATAAATATTAAATGCCATAAGGGCTGAAATGTCAACAAAGAAGCATATTGGATGAAGAACACGATAAAAAGTGAATGAAACAAAATTGCTCTTCTATAAAAGTATTTAAGTGTCTTCTAAATCAGAACTGTCTCTGACTTAGTAAGTTTGGGCTCCTRTAAGTCAACTTCTGCTGGAATAGCTAGACCCAGCTTGAGCAGTATGAAGTGGGGTTGCTGGAGAAAATACAGATATTTGGGGGGGATGGGGTGGGATCGTTTTTCCCTTCAAAGCAGTTAGAATGTTTAGTGAAAGAGTTGTTGGGTGGTAGGAGTGGAAGAAACATCCCTATTTCCCACTAACTGTATGTGAAACTACCACATTTCAGTACCTCAGGTGCTGACACAGAGGGTGGTAGGAAGAACGGCGTTCCCTTGGGCGCGTTGGCCGGGCCCTCTTACCAGGTGGGACTGATGAGCCGCAGACAGTGGCATTCTTGTCTGGTTTCTTTGGTTTCATCTTTTGCTACCTGACCCTTAGACCTGAAACTACTTCATGGGATGATTAGGAATGAGGGTGCCCATGCAAGAGGCTTTGGAGAGGAAAAGTGAAAAGCGCAAGGAAGAAAATACAGAACACTGCGCAAGGAAGGATGGCTGGAATGGAAGGAAGGTGAAGGAGCGATAGATGCTGAAGGCTGTGGGAAAAGACAGGAAAGTGCGTTACAGAAAAGAGTGGTAACTACAAGAGGGAATGAGACGAATGAGAGATAGTATGGCAGACGCATACTTAAAGCCTCCAGCAACCCACCTACAGAAAGTAGTGTGTCTTAAATGTCATGTTGTAATTAAATAGTGCATACAGTAATGAAGTATCTCTTGTATTCCTCAATTTGGAAGAAGCTCAAAGAGGAGCTGTTCTCACTCTGGCTGGCTGATCTAGTGATTTACCTGCTAAATGGTGTGTGTGTGTGTGTATTACATTTATTTTATATATTTATAATATTTTTTATATGTGTGTGTGTGTGTTGCACAAAAATTTTTTTTTTAAATCCTCTTCTGAACTACTTAGTTTAATGGGAAACAAAATTAGCTGAAATCAGCAATGAACTGCTGCTGTTGTGGTGGCAAATTCTGTTATTTTGGATGGGCGCTGCTGAAAATGTTTTTTTTTTTTTTTTAAAAAAAAAAAAGTCCACACATAGCATAAGGGAGGACTGTATGTGAACTGATACTTCTTCATGAGTCACTTCCTGTTGAAAGTATTACGCAAAGATAATGGTTAGAGGGAATGTGCGTGTGTGATTATTTATAAAATCAAATGCAGGCTATCTATTTTTTTTTTTTAACATGGCTCCCTGGAATGAAGCACAAATGTGGCAGTCAATATTCTGCCTTTAAATAATGCTCAGATTTGTATATTGGTGTTAGAATAATTTTCATAGTTCTCTGGAGTTGCAATCTGTGTGCTTTCATTTGTTCTTTGATTATAAAATAGGCAACATTTTCAAAAAATCCTTGAATGGCAGAACTATTTGCTAATCTGAATTTAGAACTGAATCTTTTAACTGTTATAAAAAAAAAAAAAAATCAAAATAACCAAAATGAAACAAACCGCTAGACTTATAGATGTCTTACGAATACAGCTTGTGTGCAAGCAGTATGTCCTGCTTGAGTTAGTAGTCCATTTTTTGATAACATTGGTATCTGAAGTCATTTACTAATTTTCAGTGTCATCAAAAATTTTTTTTTTCTGTTAACCGTTTCATTGATGGTTTACTTTGTCTAGACTGTGTACTACTCATGTCGTTTGAAATGACTCTTTATTTTTCAATAGCAAAATCTACTAGTTTCTGTTCCTAAAACTCCTTCACCTCTGTCTGTAGACATATGCTTCCAAAGCAAAATCTTGCTGTGGGTTGAGAATCACTTCAAAGATAGGAAAAGTATGATAAGTAAATTGGTAAAATCAGTGCAAGAATGGTTTAAGGTTCATGTTTTTAAATAATAAAATGTACTTGCTGGAATTTGTTGAGAAACTTCCACTTAACAGATAATTCTAACTAGAAACTCTAAAATGTTGGTGCAGAGTCTGACTTGAGCCTGAACGAGGAAGCAGAGCTCTGTTTTCAGCTTGGCCGGTATTTTGTTATTGACTTCTGTACTGTACCAATAATGATGGACTTCTGACTTCCTTCTTTACAGGCTCAGATTATTCCTCAGTGGCATGGTTACCTGGTACTGAATCCCTCTGGCAGTCCACAAGCGTTTCAACAAGCAGTCAAAGCAATCCTGTCAGAAGACACAGTATAGCTTCCGACAGCGGGGACACTGGGATTGGTACCTCCTGCTCGGACAGTGTGGAAGGTGAGTTGACGTTGTTAGAGTTCAGATATTTCTGGGAGAGAAACAATCTAAAACATTTTAAAGGTGTATTTCTTAAAATATTGATATTTTTCCAAAGCTGTTGAGAGCATGCAGTTATGTTTTTCCTAATTGGATCAAGTCATTGTTTTGGTAAGGGATAATTAATTTTCTTCCACGTGAGTTGTGTTCATTGACTTGCATCTCTGCCTCAAAGCTTTTACTGGTGTTACATCCTTTGATAATTAGAAGAGGTGCCAGATTTGTATGGAGGATTAGTATTTCTTGCTAGAGCTCTTTGATAAGCAGTTGGGGAAAAGTAGAAAAACTGAGAGTTGATAAAAGGACAAAGCTTTCTGGTATTTGTTGTGTGTATCAGCAAAGAAAGCTTACTCATGCAGCTGGGAGGAAAATGGAAGATGTTGTCTTCTCATTTCTTAGTCACTTCTGCTGAGAAATATGTTTACATTTTGTTGCATGGCATTTGGCAGATAGTCAAAGATCTTTAATGTAAATAAATAGTGTCTAAGGATTACCAAAACTCATTTTGGGCAAAGTGACGACTGCTTAAATTTGTTCTTGTTAGGGAGGGGTATGGCCTCTGTGGTAGTGGTGTTTCCATAATATTGCTATCCTCTTTATAGTTGTTGTAATAATTAAGCATGAATGAGGAGGAGACTAGAATAATAGGACTCCAAATTGTCTTCCTTTCCTAGCCTAACTTCCCAGTAAGTTGTTTKTTTTTTCTTTTTTTTTTTCTCTCCAAGAGCGAGATAACAAAAGTTGGACTGTAATAGACTTTTCTCCAGGACCTATCCGTACTTGGTAATTGTAGCTACACAGGATTCTTTTTGCAAAAATTAGGAAGAACAGATTTTTAAGAGTGGATTAAGGGACCCTGAATCAGTATAAGAGATGAAAACATCTACAGGAAGCCTGAGAATTAACAAAGATAGATCTGAATCTGTCAGAGTTAGTCTGTTAGTCTCCTGTGCACATACGGGAATCCTTTCTACCTAGTTGCCTTGAATCTGACATTTGGAAAGTACGTCTGGAGGAGAGCCCGCGCAGCTTGCTTTCAGCTTACTTTTGCCAAAGTTCTAAAAATGAAAGAAATATTTAATTCAATTTTTTTGATGTAAAACTGAAATGTAAAATGTTACTCAATGGGAAGCCTTATTACTCTATTTCCTCCCTCCTCTCCCCCCCCCCCCCCCCCCCAAAAAAAAAAAAAAGTGGAGTAAAACGCTCCCATGGACACTATATGTATACTTACAAGCTGACTTGCCTAAGTGTTGTAGAATAGGGTCCTCCCCCCACCCCCTGAGGGCTTGCCTATTTGAGGGGTGGGAGGAAGGAGAGGAAATGAAATAGCACCTCTTTGTCAGATGTTTCTGTAACTAACAATAGTTGTTCTGTTCCCCTCTTTAATGGGGGGCAGGATGGGACTGATACAGTAACTCTCAAACCACATTTGTTAGTCATATGTTACCAGTTAACTTATAGGTCTATTTGCATGTTTTTAATAGTGTTCTTACAAGCAGCTTTTGAAGTTCCTCATCAGAAAATAAAAAAAAGAGGGGAAAATTTGTTACATCTTGTACACTAATTTTGTGCACCTGGGAGTACTTTGACTATAAGCAATGTTACTGTACCCTTAATCATCAGTTTCCTGCTGCCAGGTTTAAACAACCTGCGATGCTAGAAAAGAAAACCTTAAAGAAAAGGAGGGAAACATAAATGTAAAATGCAAGTTAATGGAAGGAGCGTATGACAAATTTGGAAGTTAAATGTACATACTTTAGTACAAAGTACAGTTGTCTAAGATACCTACTTGTTGGCATCTCTCAAGCCTCCCACCACCATCTCCCAGYTCCAAAATATTGTGATTTCTGTGGGGTTGCCAGGCCAGACTTTTAATTGCAGACTTGATGCTGGCCATCTGCTCTCTGTGTGTTGCTTGGGAAGGAGCCTTTGGGGATTTTGCAGAGAGGAATTTTTTTCACAAGTCAGCAGATCATTACAATTTTTAGCAATGCTCAGAGAATGAAAAGTGGCCTTGCTATTTCCTTTCTACTGAGCCTGCTAAAAATCAAAAGCTGAATTTCAAAGTTAACATTAAACTATTTTRACATTGTAAACTGCAGCTTAGTTCAGTTGTGCAGATGTGTAGTTTAGGAAATACAGTGGTACAGCATATGGAAATCAAATAAATTTTAAGTCTGTTTTCACTGTTTTTCCTTGTATGTTAAATATTCCTCTAAATTCATCTCATAATCCATACCTTATTTCAGGAGCATTCCTTCTGTGAAACTGCAGTAGTRCCAGGTGGCTTGTGTGTTGTGCTTAAAATCTCTGTGGTTTGGAGGGGAGATGGGTTTTGACAAAGCCAATAAGAAATCTTCTGCATTAAAACATATTTCCTTGGTTGTCTGAATGATTTGTGCAAAGGTAGGAAAATTAGGAAATGAAATGACTAGTTGAGTTTCGTTGTTGAAGTTGAGCAATGTTGGTGAGAGCTGGGGGAGGGGAGATGCAGATGCCGAGGGAAGTTTAAAAAGCATAGATGTTGGAATGTTAATTTGAGTAGAACAGGTCTTAAATTCCTAATTCAATGCCGCCTTAATTTAAGGATTCATATAAAAAGGCATTTTTATTTTTGTGTAAAGTACTGTTAATKTATTTTGGTTTTGTTCTTTTCAGTAACTGTTTCTGGATACAGGTAGCTTCTGAGCAAGATAAAAATAATTACAGTGCTCTATATGGAACAGGAGGAAGAGATTTTGGTACAGTCTTTCCAGGTACTTTCCTTTTTAAACTTCCCTTTACTTGTAAATCAACTTTAATATTACCATTTTTATACAAGTCTGACTGAATAATTCAATCCTGGGCAGTGATTGCAGTGGATCTTTAGAAAAATCTCCCCCCCTTTTTTTTTCTTTAATAAAAGAAATGTAATGTAGAGCCCTGTGAAACTGGAAACTTCCTTGCACTTCTGGAAGAAGAGGATGTGTTCAGGAAGAATCGTGTATGTAAATTTAATTTCCAAATCTGTCATATGCTCCAGCAACTATCAGTGAAGACTATCAGAAGTGTCTTTGTTTTCTGCTTTCCTTTTCTCTGGCAATTCTGAAATAAGCAGACACAAAATTTATAGCCTATCTTTAATAGGGACAAAAGATAACCTCCCAACATCAAGCAGCTGATGGCTACACTGTGTGTGTATCTTTGGATATAGACTCTCTCCTGAACTGAAGGCATGGCCAAAAGATTATCATTACTTTTTCAGAACTGAAGCTAAAAGAAGAAACAAGGGTAGTAGGAGGTGRATGGCAGAAAAAAAACCCTCTTTGGTGGAAAAAATGGAGGTCTGAAAATACTGTCACTTACAGGATCTTGTGTCTTATCTTTGTGCAACTTGAAACTTTTTCAAGTGGAAACAGATTTCAGAAAGTGCTGTAAAACTAGATAATTTTTTGATGTAGGAAACTTGGTGGTAAACTTCTGAATTACGACTCTTCTACTTTTCTGATCACTTAAAGTGCACATTCCAAATTAAATTGCTTCTGTTACCTGTTAAAATGTGTATTTGGGGGAAAAAGTACGATACGGTGTGGAAATATACAACACATTCATGAAACATRAGTGTTTCTTAGCTCTAGCTGCATTAATAACACTTGCACTTCCATTAGTAATCATTGTACACCTATACTAGGCTTCAGAACAGTCTGGATATCACCGCTCTTCCGTTACCATTTACATAAGAAGCTTGAAGCCTATAATTTTAAGCATTTTTCAGACTTTATTTTGGGCACCTAAGCTATGTCTCAGGGGCTCATTAGAAGTGGAAAGGGCTGTAAATTTCAGCAGAGCCCTTTCCTAGAACCGGTGTCTGACTTTGGCCTTTAAGACACAAGGGATATGTACTAGACTGATGTGGCAAGATACAGGGTTCAGTGTTCTGGCAAAAGACTTTTTTTTCCTGGCAGATAAATTTTTGCAGTAGAAAGATCCTTATAAATTATATCTCCTGCTCTTTTAGTAAATATGGTTTTTGGACTGCCATTTGTGGTTGCAAGTGAATAGGCATGAAAATTTATATAACTTTGTGCTTTTCTGGAAGAGAGAGATCTGCTGCAGAAGGCAGAGCTGTCACTTTTTTGAGGATTTGGTGTTCTGCTAGTTTGTTTTAACTTTTTAAACTAAGCCTCACAAAATGCTGATTGAAGAAAGTTGAGTAAGTGTGCCTGTTTTCATAGAGAAGACTGAATAAATGTGGCCTGTTAAACTAAGGAACAGTGTCCTAAATGGTTATATATAGAGGTTGCCTTTGGAAGGGGAATTTCACAAGTGATGGTTTGGGGAATATCATAGACTTGATGTAGCATGCTTGATATGTTGTTGCTGCTGCATTCTGCATAGACATGACTTCTCTGGAATATTTAAATGATAGAGTAGGAAATTGTTTTAGTGTTACAAGGCCCAGAGGAATCTCTTGTCTCACTTTGAGCTGAATTTGTTATCTTTTAAACTTATTAAAAAAATCTAATTAGTTCAATTTAATTGCAGTGCTTCTTGATGCACCGGGGAACGTGGTGCAGTCAGCTCTGAAGTTATTTTGTTTTGCTATTTCAAGCCTTCCTCCTCCAGCAGCTCCTCTGCATAATATTCCGCAATCTTTTTATTAAGCAAATACCTAAAAGTTAGTAAGTTATGTTCAATAACTTAGTCAAAGATAGAGTTGAATTTCAGCAAACAAAATGTAATTATGAATAACTTTGAGGTGTTACTGCATTGTTCAGTTTTGTGCTAAAGAACCAAGGTGGGCGTGAGAACATACGTGGGCAAGTATTACTGATTTTTGCTGTCTGTTTTAATGCAAGTCAGTATCATACAAGAGYACAAGGATCTTGGATTTTGAGAGCTGACAAGTGCCCTCTTTGCTTGTTGTCTTTTGGGTTTGATAATTTTGGAATGTGATGCATTTTTAGAAAAACTTCTGAATTTCTAGAGCTTGGCGAGTAGTGGCATAAGTTTGGTAGAGTAGCTCCACTTTTTGGAGGGAAGCAAATAATGAAGTTGGAGCTGTTCTTGCTCGGGTTTCTTCCTCCTCACTTGCCGAGTCTCGCGTTCTGCAGCCGTGTGCTGCCTGCTAAGAGCCAGGCTTGTTGCCTTACTGGGATGTTATCTATCCTGACAATCAGAAATGCACGCTTTGCTGAAACCTACATTAAACTTTCTTCCAGAAGAGATACCGTCATCCCTCGATAAAAGGAAAGAGTCTGTATTTCTGAGGGAAACAAGTTTTTAATAGTCAAGGTTTTGATTGATTGTTTTGGGGGAGGGGAGCTGGTAGAGTTTGACCAAAATGTAAATATGGGTTATTTATTATAAAACATTATCAGGATTTAAAGGATAGGAAAAAATGATGCTAAGAAGTTTCCAGTAAAAAAGGACCTGAGGAAATTGCCTCAAATGACTGTAGTACTCCCTATGTAAACTTGCGTACTTTGAATTTGAAATGAGACTATACTAAAGGCATTCAGTGGTTCCTCATGTGAACGCATACTGCAAAGAGAAATAGGTACTGCTTTAACTTCATATTTCAGCTTCTCTCCTGATAGTTTCCCCATATGAACAAGCTCTTAGTATGCACATGCTCAGTGTGCCTCATATAAAAATTATGAGCAGGATTTTTTTTTTCCTGATAGTGAGTGTATTTATGCCCATTAAACTTGGTGAATTCTGCCTTTCATTTTTTTGTTAACATTAGTACCTGATTTTTAAAATAACTATTCCTGTTTAATTTAATTGGAAATAACTTGATGAAAATAAAATGTGCTTACTTAGRATATGGCAGTATTTACTGTAATATGTACAAAAATTTGTTTCTATCWTACATACTTTGGAAACTTATGCAGCTCTTTGAATATAATGAATGTGGTTCAGATGGTGAAGAAATATAAGGGTATGTGAGAAGCTAATGTGCTAAATATGGACCCTGTCCACACAACACATGTTGAAATGAAAATTGATTGTGCTCTTGGAAAAAAAAATGACTTTAATGCAGCCTTCAGACATTTAGAGTTGTCTTAAATAGCTGCATTAGAACAAGAAATGTGTGCATTTGATAATCTAAGCCTTGGCATAGCCATCAAATTAACTGTATGTAATCATGCAGCTGTCAGACAAGAAGRCTCTTGCTCTTAATCTATACAGATAAGCATTTCCATTCTCGAGGGAGTTTTGGTGTCATGTCATTCTCCCCTTCTTCCTTCCGCCCTGTAAAAGTGAATTCCTGTTTTAAGGGAATGAAATAAAATGGAACTTTTCCCTCGTAAGGATGTCCTTTCTTCCCGCCTCCCTGTTCTCCTTCACTAATCTTTTACTTTTTTCTCAGAGTAAAGAGTACAATGATTTAATATTTACTCATATGCACAGTGCAGCTTCTGCTACTTAAGGGTGGGTCTCTAAAACTAAATCTGTGTAAGCCTTAAAAACAGCAAACAGTTTCTGGGTAGGTGGTCACATGAAACACCAATTTAGACTTCACCTTGGCCAGCATTACTTCTCTAGGGGAGTTATTTTTAATAAGTTGTGTAATCCGTATCTCTTGCAGTGTGGTGTGTATCTGGTGTTCCGGTGGGAAAACTGGCTTTAAAGCTAACCCGAGGAGGTTCATATCAAGCTCTTGTCAATACTTAGGTTAACGTTATGGGGCCTAGGTGCGCTAAGCTAAGCATGAGAAATTTTATGGAGGACTTTGCRCGTGTCCTTGTTACTGTTGTATCAAAAGAAAGCTCTTGCATGCATTTTTGTACCTTGGCATCTCCTGGAGCATAACAGGAATGAGATTAGAGATCAGTTTTGGAGAACTGCAAGAGGAAAATTTTGAACCTTAAACTATCTGTGTATGAACACTGGAAGAACATTGTGTAACTACTCAGTTTCTAATGTATATATTTAAATAAATTCAAGCAGCATTTGCAGCCTTCTGTGAAAGAAAAAAAAACCCACATGACTCCTTTTTAATCCAGTTACCACTATAAATGAAGYAGTGAAAGTACTGATAGACCACAGTCATTTGGGATGTAGGCAGTGAGTGGCTTAGCCTCCTGCTGAGCACGGAAAGGGCTGCTGGTGCTGACTGGCCTTGTGGCTCTTGACTTGGCAGAGAAGACTGGTTGTTGCCCCTGTAGAAAGGTTTGGAAAAACTTGTTTTTTAACAGCTTTACACCACCACCTAATTCTGGAGGACTTTTTCTTTGCTCTTGGTCTTCATTCAAAAGGTCTGTTGCTATCTTAGTGATTAGGCAGAGATGATAYTCTTTTTCTTTTTTTGTATAAAGTTAGTGTTTAATATTGCCTTTTATTTTAGCTCTGATTTCAGTGTAGTGATAATGATTTGTGTTCTTTTTTTTTTTAAAAAAACATTTGAAATAGAATGTAAATAAAAAATCCTACCTGTTAAAATCATTTTCAGAACCTCATTTGTGTTTCTCTGTGCTCAGGTGGACTTTTTAGATGAATTTCAGCAGCAATAAGGACAGTAGTGAACTAGAACAGTGCACTGAGCACCCTTGCATGAAGCGTGTTTACTCCCTTGATCTCACTTCCTTCTTTACCAGCTTCCTTCAGGCTAGGGGAAGTGTGTGTATATGAAAGAGAAGAATGTGCATGTTGAGCAGCAAAGGAAGAATGTGAGTAGCTACCCGAGGTTTTAGGTTGTATGTAGCAGTTCTGACTTGCGGTTGGGAGCAAATTGAAAGGAGGGAGGAGAATAAAAACCCCCAAATTCTGGGCAGACAGGCAACCATCCTTTCAATTTGCAGTAACATCTCTAAAATGACGGTTGGTAACAGCAGATTTGTGTGTTTTCAGACAGAATAGGTGAAGGTCCGTTACTTTTATGTGTTGGCTTTCTTTGAGACTAAACATCTAAAACATCTGTTTCATTTTTAAAGCAGTTATTTTTTACAACAATACTTTTATCTTTTGACCATCTTAAATGGTTCTTACAGAATCAAACTTTGAAGAATTTTTGATTTTTTTTTTTTCACATCAAATGCAAAGATGGTAAAAGAAATGTTTATTTTCTTTCTATCTTTTTTTTTCCTCCTTTTAAAGGGCTGACATGGCAAACTTTTGCTGTGACAATAATTGCATGTGTGTCAGCTGCAGTCGAGGAAGGCTGCATTGCAGAAGTGTAGTCAGCTGGGCAGAGGTCATTTCATTGCCACTGAAAGGGAGCAACTCTTCATTCTACAAAGTTTCTTTTAAATGTACCCTTGCTAATATTCTTTTACATTATGTAGAGCTATCGACAGTCTTCTCATTATAGTTTAACTTCCTTCATAGTTCTTCAAGTTTTKAGGTGTTGTATTAAAATGTGGTATACATGTTGTTTCTTACTCATTCAGACTGGAAAGATCGCTAGAACATGTAATTTGAGATAAGCAGAGTTTGCAATAATCAAAGGAAGAGAGTAGATGATAGCCTAAAAGGATTTGTTAATTGAGAAGGAGAATCTTGGTTTATTCTATGTAACCAGTAATTTTATTTTAGGTATTGCTACAGTAATAAGATGCTCTCTTAAAAAAAGGTTTTTTCTCCCTTTAAATGTAGATATTGGTTTTCAGGAGTATTGTAGTCCTGAGAAAGTATGCAATAAATGAGATGTCATCTTCCCTTTGCGAAAAGGAAGTTGCAAGAGAGACTGCAATCACCTGTGAGCCATGGCGTTAAATAACTTTTCTGCTCTGTAGTTTTTGTTTCCAGGGGATTTTTAAAGCCCCTAGAGCTGATGGTTGTATTCTGTCACTGTCACATTGTTTGTAGTCTCACRTTGTTCGTAAGGGTTGCTTTTAGTTTAGCCTGGCCATAGCTGGAATGCGTGACTCTTTCACAGCCTCCTCCTGCAGGATCGGAGTGCTACCATGAAACTTSATTTCAGGTTTGGAGAACTTGAGGAATGGTGTCTTGTCTTCAGTTACACTTGCCTATAGGTAGTAGCTAATTTGTCCAAGTGCATCATGATGACACAGACCTCCAGCTCTGAAAGAGAGCATGTCTAACAGGAAAATGATGCCTCCTAGTTCAAAGCACTACTGTATTTTCAACTAAAATACAAAAAGGTAAAAATACTATCAGTACTATGTCATTAATTAATTGTAAATGGAAGTATTTGATACTGAAGAAAATTGAACAATAATGGGGTGCTAAAGGGAATTGGTTCATTATTGGAGAAAACACTTTCCATTGGTATTGTTAGTTTAAGTGGATTGGATTTCTTGGTCTGATGGCTCATAAGTTTACTTCCCCCAGCCTCCCGCAGTAGTAAATTTCTCCTTGCACCACATCTCCAAGAAGTTTTTTAATTCAAAATCTAGTTGCGTTTAAAGAAGAATCAGTATGAATAAATCAGTATGAATAAATCAGGAGAACAGAGACTCCCAAGATGATGTTTCTGCATTTGAAATTTAGCTTTAAAGCTGTGTACAAAAGATCAATGTAAACACTATGTTTTAAAATATCTGAAGGAGAAGAAAAAGTCAGAACAAAGTCTTCGATATAGMAAATGTGGAAACAAGCCTTTCTTGTCCACGTTTTCCTAACTCCAGATGAACTCTTTATTGCATTCATTGGGTGGCACCAAGTGACCTGTTTGGAACATCAGCAGTTGGTGTATATGGGTTTAGAACTGGGTTGAATTGAACTTTTTGCTTAAGATGTGTTTTCTTTTTTCATTGTTAAGAACTAAACAGTATCAGCAGTGTTCATACTGCTTAAAAAAGGAGAAGAGGGGAGGCAATGMAAAACCGGAGGCTCTTTGTTGCTTCCTGACAGCCAGATGCTCAGGGAAATACAGCAATAACTAATCTTTTGATTTGGAGTGAGAATTGGRACCCTTTTCCTCTTCTCCCTGTTTCACTTGAAAGAGTCTCTTCTCACCTCTGTAACCTCATAATAAAAGAGCAAAAGGAATGGTGCCGCAGACACAAGGCATCTGAATATGCTTGAGGTTTAAGCCAGTTGCTAAGAAAATGGAAGGTTATATTTTTTTTAATTAAAAAAAAAAATTTTTTGTGGCTTGATCACTTAGCAGTATTACTGTGAAAAAATAATATTTAAGCTTTGAAAGAGTGAATCTGAAAGGCAAATATTTTTATTTTGATAGTAAGTCTTCTATGCGATTTCTTTGAACCCCTCAGTTTTCTGCTTGTGATGCTTTTTATTTTTCTTAAAATTCAGTTTCAGGTTAGGTCTCTTTTGGCTGGATATAGATCCTCTGCATGCTTTTGTTAGGAGTGAAATCTGCTTGGAACGTGGAAGTTTAGATTTGTCCTGTAGGCAGCAGAACACACCCTGGCCATTGTGAGAAGAAACTTTGTTTCTTTTTTCTTTTTTTTAAAAATAAAATTTTAAACAACCCACAAGCAAAAAACATACCTTTTACTGTGAAATCCTTAAATGCTTCCTCCCCTACCACAACACTGTAAGCCAAATCCTCTGTGATGAAGTGACCATATGTAGGCTCTGTGAAGGTTTGTGGCTGGTTTATTTTAAGACCCTCTATTGATAATAAACCTCTTAAAGTATGTACTTACCTCTCGACTATTTCAAAATATTTGGAGAGAAAAAGCTTCCATTAAAGGTGGTTTTCTACTGCAATTTTATGCTTTTGTGCTGTAGTTATCCTRTGTAATTGGTTGAAAATCTTGCGTGTCATTTTGCTTATGAAAACAAAACTTATGTAATGCATAGCTTTTTAGTGAATATTCAGGGTTGTTTTTCTGCACAAAGCCACTTGGAGGCAACTGTATCCAAAAATGTTAGTTGTGAAGACCTAATGACTGTCTTGTGTGTGTGTGTGTGTGTGTGTGTGTATTGTTTTTGTTTCTGATCTTGGTAGCTAATAGAGATTTTTAAAAAGAAAACAAGGGAATTTAGATGTGTATGTAAGAATAAAATTATGTATTACTTTTTAGAGGGGGGAAAAAGTTGCCTGTCAAGAAAAAATGCCATGTGTTTATTCCTTCTACTGGAAAGACTTTATTTGTAGACAGCAGTTAGCTGTGCAGCTTTTTCTAGGTTTCTTTTAATAAGCATGAGAAACAAAATAATGTTTTTCATAGAGAAGATATGTTAGCACTTGGCTCAGTGAAGAAAGCAGTAGGATTTTTGTTTATTTTTTCTTAAAATCTCACAAAGAATTGATAGGCACTTTTAAGGTTAATTTTATATATATATACTGGTGTGATACCATTATGTGGGTAGCGCTGAGATCAAAGATGGTGTTAGGGGTCTGATTCTGTTTCAGTCAGATTAGTAGGAACCTGAGTGCTCCTGTAAAGGGTATAGGAGTAATTTTCTAATTTTAGATATATTTCTTTGTTTAGTGTATGTATAGTACTCCCATGATGTTCAAGAATTGTACCCTCTCCTGTGCACTGTAGTCCCTGCTGCTGCTGCACTTAACTCTTGAAATAGAAAAGCCAATAACAGTAAAATATGCTTGCCAGATGCTTATTTGTTGCACTTATGGATAACAGATGCATAAATTTATCTTTCTGAATGTTACTATTTCACTACGACAATATTTTTCTTGTTCTTCTAGATGACTGGATCTTTTTTGGATTTCTCTTCCTTCCCCCCTCCTCCCCCCCCCCCCCCCCCCCCCCCCCCCGGCCAAAATTTTGCATTGACCATGTATTTTAGCAAGTCTAGATGTAATTAAGCTGAATTTAAGTACTTCTTAAATTTTTTTATTTTTTTAATCCCCTCCCCCCTCTTCCATAATGGATCTTGCAGTGAAGAACATTGCAGGCCTCCCTGTGTTTGAATTGCTACTCTTAAGTATACAAGTGTAGGGAGTGTGTGTGTGTGGTTTTCTTTCTTTTTTTAAAAATTCTTGTTGTGGATCTGTGAATCTTAAGACTAAACATCCTGTATAAGTTTCTTAAATCCTACAGACTATGGTAAAAGGTTAGTGACATGTCCTTTTGTATTGGGGTTTAGCCTGTCACTGTCAAATGCTGAAAATAGCTTGTATATTCAAAAATAGAACATTCTTTTAGACTAACTTAAATGATGGCCTTTATATAAAAAGTGATGTGAGTTGCATATAAAACGAGAGTTTCGGTCTCCCCGTCCATGAATTTTAGTGCAGGAGCACCTAGAGATTCCAGACAGGCTTATATTTATTGTTTTAGCTTATGTACAAATGCTGAAAATAAGACACTTTAACTGGATGAAAGACCTGTTTGGAATAAGCTTTTCCTTGAGAAGTGACACTACTAAAAATATTCCTTTCATCCTCACTACACCAGCTATCTTTATGCAGTCAGTTTTTTGCTATTGACAGCGATGACAAGATTTTAATTCCAACTAGCTTGACTCAAAATGAATTAAAAATACCTTCAGAGTACCTAAGAAGGAACAGAGTGTGATTCACAGGGGTGAAAAAATCATTAGYTGTAGGTCTGCACAAGTGTTGGAGAAAGCTTAGTGGCCAGAAATCTATTGAAGAATAGACTATTAAGAGACAATTAATTATAGAGTTCCAATAATGTGTGATTGTTTTTGTTTTGGCAGCAATAAACTAAAAACTGGCAAATCTGTCTTAGAACTACTTAATAAAAGGAGCATGCTGGTAAAAGATTGACTATTGTAGCATGGTGATACTTTTATTTAACTGTTTTGTATTAACCTGATGCTTAAAAGTGGTACTTTAAAAATTATCATTACACATACGTTTGCCATAGCAATAAGTAAGTGCATGCTACTGGTTTGTGTTTTTAGCTGACTTTCATAGCCTAAAATTAACTTGAATAGATAATAAACTGTAAATTAAGTTCTGTAAACTCCATGTAACTTTCTGCTTTTACATATTCAAAAGCGTTGTTGATCTAGATTATAATTGTTTTCCATTTGGGGGGAGAAMTTTCAAAAAAAATTAAAATACAAATAACATTATTAACATAAGGTAAAGATTGGCCCCTCAAAAAGGTACTTATGCTTATGTGCATCTGATCTCAGAGATGTAGGAAGGACCAGTCTTGAAAGAGAAGCAGGTAGAAGCTTTGAATGTAGGTTCGTAGGAAACCTCGCCTCTCAAGTTCGAGACTTTCACTGTACATTTGTTCTGTTGGTTGGCACTGCTTGTGCAAGAAAAACCTCTTTTTTCCTTGTGTAGACTAGGAGAAAAATAATCATGAATAGGAAAAAAAAATCCTCATGAATGAAACAATAGCAGTTTTTGTGGAGGCTGCTTGGGTTGTTARTGCTTTCTCTGTCCAATATAGCTACCAGAAAACTTGTTAGTGAAGCGATTCATGGCTTCTCTAGAGCTGGAAGTTACTTGCCCTCTGACATACAGTCTGAACTTGATCATCTTTTACCTTAGCTCCCCTTTCAGTTCCGTTGGCTCTGCCAGCTTCAGTCTTCTCCTAAAAGCCAAATCTGTTCAACCCACAATGCTGAAGAAGAATAGGGGGGGGGGGGGAAAAGGCGACCTGAAATAGTCCACAAGATAGACATGCTTTGCACACTCGGACCTTTCTGGGAAACCTGCCTCACTGCAGCAAATGCTCACGTTATCTTGTCCTTCGTGCTTAGGGGGGTAGGCTAGAGGAATTCTGTACCGCGTGCTCAGCTGGATTAGCTTCACTTGCAATTCACAATTGACACAACTGCCCCAGCTGGAACTGTTGTTTTCTTAAYGGTGGTGAAAGTCTGGCCAGCAGCAGCCTATCTGTTCTGTAGTCTTAGACATGACATAACCTCTCAGGATACTAATGGCTCAATTCTCCATGTAAAACTGGTCTTCAGAAACATTTTTTGGCTTAAAAAGAGCAATATGTGGTATAAATAAGAGAAAGAACAGACCTTGATTTAGAGATGTAGGATTTCTGCTCTTAAAATACCTTCATGACAGTGTTACAGTACTAGAGTGCTTACTTTGGTCTTGTTTCCATTGGTAAAATGAGGTCTGTTTGAGAGAGTTTTTTTGTTTTTCTAAATGTAGAGGCTAGTCTCAACAAGTGATATGCAGATGCAGTGTATATCTGTTTTACTGAATGAATAGCCAAAGCTGTAGGTTTTGTGTGTACTTGTGGATTTCTGATTACTTTTTGAATGGAATTTGAGGTGGAATATTTTTGAAGGAATTGAGGAACGTGAAGAATCTGGAGGCTCTTAAACATGTTTTTGGAGTTTGAAAGTTTTGAGAATAGGTATGAATATATATCTCTAGTTATGGCTAAATTTAGTCTGGTAGATTTAAAACTCTGTGCTGTGCCAAGAGGCTGTTCTTATTTACAGTGCTCCCCTGGGAGCAGCATACCTTTAATTTACTGTAGCAGTTGAAAAACATTAATTAAATTGTTACTTACCTGAGCAGGTATTGTTTCAGCTGTTGAGGTATTGGACTTGGTGGAAAGGAGAATGTGATGGGGTTCTGTATTTCATAAGCCATCTGTCAGATTTTGGGAAGCATAGATTTTATTTCTGAAACATTGATCTATGGCACTGGTTAAGTCGCTTCATTTCTCTCATGTGCTTCTATGGGTAGCTTCATGAATGTGCATTATATGAGAGAATTTGTGTGCACATATATACATAATATACTATATTATGTTTATTTTCTTCTAAGATTATTGGCCTACAAAAGCAAAAGTACCAACTAAAAGCTAAAAATAAAGTACAGAAGCACAAGATAACAACTATTTTAGCTTTTTGTTAAGGAACTATTCTTGCATTCAATATTTACAACTATGTTATTGGCACAGTTTTGGTGTTTTCAKTGATCTATCATTTCAATATTGTACTTGTGCCTAAACTGTCTACAGATGCCAGCCCAAGCTGTGAAGGGGAATTTAGCAGCAGTCAATTTTAGAAGTATTTTATGGAATGTGAAACATGTTAGTTTTGGTTTATCAAAAAATCTTCGTGTCAATCTCTTTTAAAGCTGAAGTGCATTAATAACCTATCACTTGAGTGGTGATGTAAAGATCTGTATGTAGCTTCTAAAATTGCTACCCTTTGCAAAGTTTCAGATTTCACCCGGGTAGCTTGGATGGCGGCTGAATGCCGTTACAATTTGCTATGTTAGGGATTTACTGGTACTATTAGGTAACGCTGGGAAAACACATTAGATACTGCATAGCGCAAAATGGCTCTCTGTATTTCTCTGGGGTGAGAGAGGACTTTCATTATTAATATCATTAAAACAGGCTAAATTATTTGCGGGGGAGGTGTTTGTTGTAAGCAGCCAATTCAGAACCTCTGAATTAGGGGTTATGGAGCTGACTTTGTTACTTTATTTCAGAGAGCTAGTCCTGGTAAGTACTCCGTTTTCTCCCACACTATGTTTTTGTGATGTACTTTGTTCCCTGTCTGCTTTGATCAAAAAGTAAGATGTGAAATTGGATCTAGCTTTTTAAGAGTTCTATTTTTAATTTTTGGAACATAGTGTGCTAGTAATACCAGGAACTGAGGTGTTTTCTAATAAGTTGGAGAGCAGAAAAAAAGYAGTTCAGCGGTGCTTTGACCCACACAAAAACAATACAAATGTGCTTGGATACCATAGYGACGAGTACTATAAATACCCAGATAGATGAGCCAGCAACTGGAAATAAAATTATAAACACTGAATTCTTTCCATTATCAAAGGCCATAATTGAAATATTCCCTACTCTTCCACCTCTGTCTCTACAGTCACAACTGTGCACATCAGAAAAGAAAATAGACGTACAAACCCACCAGCTTCTTGTTTTCATGAGGGGAAATGAGGGTTTCATGAGGGTTTGCTCTTGGTCAAGCTTATTAGGTATTTGTAACAAGTGACCCTCTGCTTTGCTTTAATATTACATGTTATAGGAAGCASTGCTCGGAAGACTAGGTAACTTTACAAGTTGTAGCACTTCTATTAACTTTGCAATTCTTAAATCATATAATATGCTTGCTTAAACATTAAAATTTTGCTCAGTAATGTTGGAGATTTAGTGGATACTCCAGTGRTAGTTGTATGTGTTGAACCAGGATCCTGTTTATGTGCAAGATAACCCATGCTGTTTACAGCTGAGATGCCAAACTGGTTTTAATAATAATAATGGTCAAACCCCAAAACATTTAAAAACCCATAATAAAAAAAAAAACAAATTTTTAAATTTGTTTTAAAAACAAATAAAATCCTTTATCATTTAAGTGTTGGCTTCTGTTTTTAATTTTTCTTTTATTTTTTATTTTTTTATCTTGAATGACTACAGAAATAGTCTCAAGTATACAAGTTGGACTTTGGTTACAGTTCTCTTCTTTCCTTAAGTGGATCAAGTCTTTTTATCTGAGACTGTTCATATCATTTGTATCATTTGGTACTGTAGGGTAATCAAGTGTTAAACAAGTGTTGTGTTTCATGCCAGGGAGGATGGATTTAGTGGACCAAATGATGCCTGATGTATTAGTTGGCAAAGCTACCTTTGGTTTTTCAGGATGAGAAACACTCTGTTAAAGTAAAACTTCCATCATAATTAATGATTTATATTTTATTCTTCTTGTGATGTTGGACATGTCATTTTTGTTTAATTAGTGTACTAACTCACAGAATTTTCTAAAATGTGTGGTAGCATTAGGGCATTAAACGTGTGTCTTCTGTCTGGCGTAGGTAAGGTGGGAGAAGCAATTAAAATTTTGTGTGTGTTAACACTGAAAGTGATGGAGAAGCAACACATTACTTTTGATATTTCATAGAAGTGATTGTGAAGCTAAATATTTTGCTCTGGAAAAGCCAGAATAAGACTGTACTGCACATTCTATAGTGTTCTCCTAATTCCATATCTGGGGTTTTTAGGTATGGTTTACAGCTAAAATGAGCTCCGTCAGCCAGTTTTTTCAAAGGATACAAACAGACTTAAATTGTCAGAATATTTCTTTAAAAAGTATACCAGAAAAGGTATAGGTAGCAAGTAACTACTGTTATACAACTATAGTTACTCCACAGACAGACCACTGGCAGATGCAAAACTACTGGTAAGAGTAAAGATCTGCGTATCTCCTATACCCTGGAAAAAATATAGATTAATATTACTGAGATGATACTATGTATGAGGGTTTTCTTTAGCCTCTTAAAGTCTTTCATGGCTGCTTTGACAGACATAACAGGAAGAAGTCCTACACTGACTCCTGTTTTTTTGCTTTTGTGTATGGGTATTTTTTTTTTATTGTTTCTTACAATACAGGAAGAATGCTGTGTTTAGCTCTAACTATAGCCTCTGAGTTGAGGCTGTTAATTTACAGATGATTATTTATGTTCGTTGGAACAATCAACTAGTAAGAAAAGGAAAATTCCGTCCTTGGAGCCTGTGGGGAGAAGGTGAGGTGTTGMGGAGGTGGATTGTTAATGGGCATTACAGAACTATGAATTCCTCTCCGTTGCTTTATGCTGCAGAGAAGTTATGTATTACAAATTGGACAGCATTCTGTTGTTGTCTTAGCATCATGGCTTCASAGGCTTACCTGAGTAAAGAAATACTGTATGCTAGGGTTGAGGTGTTTACAGTCACCTGTTTCATTATATGTTTGCTCGTCTTTTGCAAAGAGAATGCTAGATTGATGGAATGATAGCTGTTTTTAGTTTGAGGCATTTAATGCTTTAATACCCTCAAAAACTTGAAAAGCAGCTATCACTATTTATGCAGCTTTAACCATTTGTGTAAAAATCGTTGTGCAGCATTACAACAGTCTCTAGAATCTGGTGATGGCCAAAGCCAGATGCTTTAGAAGAAAAGATGTAAGGAAACTCAGATTATTCCACATCTGTTTATTATGTTGTAATCAGTTTTGTAGGGTGGAATTTTGTATTTTTCACGTATCTCTTGCTATTACTTCACTCAAACATTTCTGATAATAGGAATGTCAAATTCCCTTGGCAATAATTAAGTTTTTGGCTACTACAAGATAACCCTGAGAATTCCTGGTCTGTCTCTTTTCAATTGATTCCTCCTTTTTGTCTCACTTGAATTGTAAAGTTTAAAATGCATGTAATATACCAGTATAGTCAGTATTGCCCAGTATAAGAGTGGTAGGTGGAAACAGGTAAGGCTCGTTACTGAGTGATAGCAGGTAAGTTGTTTTGACACTTTGCCTCCTGTTTTTCGTGTGGGAAAAGAGAATGATGCTTAGTTTTTGAAATATAAAAAGTGACCTCATTTTCAAGATGCAGAGCTCTGCTGAGATCCAGTACGAGGTTAATCCTCTGAGCTGGATTCCAGGTGACCTGCAGGAGGAGTGGTCTGTTGACTTGTTATTGAAGACATTAAGGTTTTCAGTCTTTGAAGTAATGTAAGGAGAGAATCTTGTATAGTAAATGAATGGCAAAATTACAAAGCTAAGAATTCTGAAGGTTGGAAAAAGAGATAGATTTATTCATGCAATATTGTTTTTACTCTTTTGAGTATCTTATGGATTTTTTTTTAATGTATGTCTTCCTTTTCCAAGAGCTGGTGAGTAATTGCATCAAGACTGCTATGTCCTCAGCAGACCTATTCCAGTTGAATATAAGTTACAATTAACATATTTTTTTCTGTTACTTTATAGGGATCAGCATCGCAAGGGGAGACTTTCCCAGTGAGTTAAACCATTCTTGAGGCAGTAGCTGAATTTTGGGGATGTTTGGTTATGGGTTTTGGCCCTTGAAAGGGTTTACCGTTTGATGCAGGAGTTCCCAAACTGTATTAAGTAAATTGCTTGTGGTACATTAACCACTTCCAAGTGGTTATGTAGCAGTGGCAGGGCTGCAGCCCACTGTGCGTGCTGTCCGCAGTGGCCTAGCATGACCTTTGCAGCAGAAGGAAGTAGGGAAGTGTTGGACCGAGTCCTCCTGGCTGTGAAGGAGTGCAAAAGCTGGGGAGGGCAGTGCTCCTCTTGTGCTCCTGCCTGACTGGGCACTCTGCCTGCGGTTGCTGCTCACTGCGGTGGCTGCTTGCAGCACCTGCTTCTGCGTTGAAAAGGGTTTCTCTTTAAATCTGGTAAAAAGCTCATACACGTGTGCCCTTACAGAGCAAGAGCCTGCGGGGCTCGTGAAGGGTCACGTATTATGAGCTTGAGCTTGGGGTCCCTCCTTTTTTTTCCTTTTTTTTTTTTTTTTCCTTCTCCCCTCTTTTTGGAGAGTTTTTCAGAGGAGGATGATGAAGTAATGCCAGCAGAGTTGAGTGTCTGGTGGCTGTTGAAGTGGACGGTATTTGTGGCATGAGTATCTTTCAGATTTGGAAAGTAAAGAGGACAGATACAGTGACATTCAAAGCATTGTTTTTTCCCTTTAGCCATTGTTTTTAATGAGGATCCCTAGGGGGATATTTGATTTCTACATATTTTCACTCTGAAGTGCTTGTTGTTGAGGAAAATGGAACTGGAAGCTGTAGACAACCTTCATAAGAGGGCAAGTACAAGTTAAGATTTAGACTGACCTTAAGTTAAAACTAAGGAAAATTCCCTTGTGGCAGTGTAAGTTTTCACTTGATGTTTTATTTCTGCAAAAGAAATTACTTTATTACATGACTTCTGTTCTAAAGTATTGCTTCATCCTCTTATCTGAGAGGGGGAAAAATAGAACTTGTTAATCTAAAAATCATTTTACTTAGTTATATAACTGTTGCTTAAAAATAACTTCAGATTACTGAAGAAGAAAGATTAGATGTTACAGGGTAAAGGTTTTGTCTTTTATTCAGCTTCTGCTCTTTAACATAGAGCATCTACATTTTATACATAATCTCTTTCACTCTTTTATGGTAGCTGGTTGCATATTACTCACGCATACTTCTACAGCAGCATATGAACATCCTGTAACAGTACTATACCAGAGACTGAATACATACTGCAATAGTAACAGTGCCAAAGCTGAGTACCAAAGAGGCAGTAGGTGCAGAGCTAGGGAGAGTGAGCAGTGAGGGTGAGATATCTGTGTGTGTGCGTGTGGCAGTTACTGCTGTGAAACTTTAACTTTAAAAAGAAWTATTCAGAAAACTCACAGCATTCCTTATTATGGTGTGTTTGTAGAAATCACAATTATTTGACTGTGGGCATATGATATCCTTGAGGATGAGGAGGTGAAAGGTGTCGATTAAAAGGTTCATAGGGTTCTGAGACCATGTTGTTCTTTTAAGGCCTAAAACACACTCAGTTTTCTCATCTTATCTAAAGAGATTGTATAGCTCAGCTTAGCCGTTGTCTTCCTATGTGAATTGGGCAGATATATCTGATTAAGTAACTCTGGACGGCCGTAACTAACTTGCATCCATGGTGGTTATTTGTAACTTGCTTCCAGTGATTAATAGGGTGATGCTCAGTTGGTCTTGGGCTTACCTACTATTTTCTTTAGAGACTCTAATGAGATAAGTGTGCGAAATCCCTTCAGTAACAGTAAAACAAAAGAGGATTGTATTTGCCTGCTTTCCCCTCGTGCTCTGAATGAATCTGTGTATGTATTTCTCCAAGTGTGACAGCTACTCAACTAATTGAGTTTAATGAGGAAAACAAAACAATCTCAAAGCAGTTGACTCTGTTGTAATTGTTGTAATTCTTTCTCTCTGCTGAATAATCTTCTCCTGACTTTACATGTTTCACCCACTGCTTCTTGAACTGTGTGGTACTTGCTCTGTTAAAGCTTTCCTTGTTGCACAGGACTGATGCTTGCTTTCCTTTGGGAGCAGCAGAAATTGGGGAGGTTGAACCACCTCTCTACAATATTCTGTAGAGAGTGTTCTTCTCCCTATTCCACTATTGAATTCTCTACACTGGATTCATGTGAGCCAGTTRATTGACCCGCGGATGGCCCAGGAGTAAGAAGTTATTAAATTTGTTAAAGATACCTCTCTTCTGGGGTTGTGGGCTTCCCAGCTGCATAGTATTAGCTTAATATTGCTAGGCAAATTGTCACTTGCCAGAAATCTTACTAGGCAGTACTACTTTCTATAAAGACTTAAAATACCCATTACTTTAAGATCCCTTTGCTGAATGTGGCTGTACTTGGTTTGTATGTGATATGCTAAGGGACTCAGGGATTTTTTTTTCCTCCTCCCAGCAGCATGTATGTACTTAGTGCCTGTTAAAACCTCAAGTTTGCCACAGTAAATCTCAGGAGATCTATTTGTACCATTCATATATGTGTGCATCATCTTTTTTGCTTGTTTGGGRAGAGGGGGTTTGTTTTGTTTTTCCCCAAATAACATTTTCTGTTGCATGGGCTTGGTACTGTTTCTCTGAGATGAGCTGCTGCAAAGCACAAAACTTTGTTAGAATTTTTTTGTAAAAGTTAATTTGTTAAAAGACACTGAAATTTTACTGAGACAATGTTGACTTTGTTAAGCAGCTACTGTAAAGGAACAAATAAGCAAAATGTAAAATGCTTTACCTGTGTCTCCTGTATATTTCAAGGGGAGTATCAATTTTTAATGAGGAGTGGTTTGGATGACAGATTGTCCTACCAAGTGTCCTTTAAATTCAGCTGAGATCGAGTTGAGCTTTACTGCGATGGAGCATGGGAGGAAAGTAACACTTTCTACTGTGCATGTCTTAGTGGTTTTTAAACTGAGAATGTATGATCTTTAGAAAAGCAAACGTAAGGTGTCCATAGTGCGCTTCATTTCTGTGCTGATTCGATCCACCCATATGCAATTCTGTGGGAAGAYACCTGTGTTGCCTCTCTTGTATCTAGCTTTGACAGAATTAGTGGAATTTTAGTTCTTGAAATAGCCACTGGAAATGCAACAATTTATTCATAGTGCTAAAATGAGTTAGTATGAATATGCTGTCCCTCTGTGTGGTCTGCTATATCCCTTAATTGGTTGTCTTTGTTACTGGAATATGTTTCTAAGTATTTGMCAGAACTGCCGTCTCCCTGTAAGCATGGTAGAAACCTAAAGTGGTATGCAGGGATGATTTTTCAAGTATTGTGACAGCACTTTTTAAATAAATCTAGTCTGGTTAGGGTCTGCTTTGTCCTCATGAGAGTTTGCCAAAAGCTGACTGCTGAAAGTATTTTAATACCCTACTACGACTGAGTATAGTGCTCTTATAGTAGAAAGTGAAGCAACTTTTACAGAGCATGTTCCCTGTCAACACTTATGTTCTGGGGGAAGATGGGTAAAGCTGACTGGAGCAAGGCAACCTCTGTGGATAAGCTCAACCAAGCTTATCCACAGAGTATGAAAATATAAGGAAATAAGACTAAATAGTTATATCTTGTTGGTTGAGCAAATGAAAATTAATCATTTACTACCTTTCACCTTCACTAATGAAACTTTACAACAAATGGGGAGTGTGAGACAACTATTTGAAGGTTGGCTTGTGCTCACTTCTTACACTAAGTGAAATCGTTGCTGCCTTCTTGGTTTGCCAAAGATTACAAGCTAGCCGGAAGGGTTGTGGAAATGGCAAAAAGCAGAGCCACTAACTGTAGAGGAAGAAGCCAGTGAAGATGGCAGCAAACAACCAGCCCCTAATAAATTAGATGGGTTGTGTTAGGCAAGTTTCTGTTAAAATTTTTTCCATACATGATACTCCTTTTGTTTATGAGGATGTCAAGGAAGTTGTTCTGCATTTGGTGGAACCTGATGTTCCCTCAGTGTTTCCTTCCTAGGTTAAGYGTGTAGGCTACCCTTACATCTCTGTACAAATTTCATTTTTGCCAGTACTGTTTTCTCTTCCGTTTACTGAAGATGCTTTAAATTCCATGTAGACTTTATTTTTAGAGGTTGTTGGAGGCCTGAGACTAGCCTGCCATTTGTTTCCTTTCCTCATCCCTGAGCAGTAATACGTTATTGTTGAGAGGGTGTAGTGGCTTTACCAGTATTTCATTTCTCATGCATAACTTGTTACATGCCTAAGTTTTTGTTGTATGTTTGTAGTACTCCTGTTTCTGATTAAGCCTTCTATAATGTTTGCTTCTATTTATTTATTCTTTGGAAGAGATTTATTTGCAGAGATTGCRTCCATTCATTAACCTCCTGTATTTTGACCTGGTAAATTTGAAGCACCATGAAAAAGAGTTTGTCAGAGTGGTGAAGACTTGTAGATAGTGGAAAAAGTGTTCCTGTAACTGGCCACAGCATCCTGAAAAGGCTGGTTTTGCTTCCAGAGGGTGAGTTGGTYTCTTCAATGCTTTTTGTTAGGGTTGGCCATCTGCTTGTCCGGTGTGAAATTCACCCAGTTGCCTCATTTGACTCCTGCATTAAGGCTAGTCCAGTTTGTAAGCAGATGAGTAGGGGGACTGCAAAAGCATTGTAGCTCTGACCCTAGCTGTGGCACATCCCCAGGATCTTCATTTTTGACCAGCTCTCAGGAGAGCACAGACATTTCTGTTGTTGGAAGCAGCTGTTTTGGAGACTTGGTTCCAAGGGACAGCTGCGTGCTGCTTGGCGTACTGGTAGAGTGGTGGTAGTAGAGGGATGTAGTGGTAGGGTGATTGCTCACAGCTTCTTCAGTAGGGGCATAGTGATAGGGTGATGGCTCACTCTACCAGTGASTTGTGCATCAGACAGTAAGATGACATGTGGGTTACTGCCAGGGTCTGGGCTGCTGAGGATTACAGAACGGTTCAGAGGGTCAGACATCCTGTAATGAACATAAGCTCTCCTTTACAGCAAAGCTCAGTCAGTTAAGACTTCTAGTTCGTATTATAAAGAGATGACTTCCCCCTTCGTTTTCAGTTCAGTTAATAAGAATARATTTGACTTACTCTCCTGGAGTGGAGTAATTTATGTTGATGTTGGGGACAGTGCAGGAGGAGGTCARCTGTGTTTAATACTGGCATTTTTCTTCATGGTCAGGGCTTTCTAATTATAGGCTGGATAAAATGTCAGGCTTCAAAGTCCTTCACGCAAGGAAGGTTCTCTGTTTTCAGTGGCGTTAGTGCACATGCCTCCCATAAACATATGTATCATATGTGCTTTTTTTTTCCCCCAGAGATCTGTTAGGCAACTGTACTAGCTGATTTGCTGTGCTGTTATTTGATAATAAAAACACTGGGAGTGAGGAGGAAGCTGTTACATCCAGAAGCACATGGCTACTTGTAGAGGGGAGTACTTAAATCACTAGTTTCACTTCTCCCCAAAAGTAGTAGTTCACAGATACTGTGAACCTTCCCTGTCTCTCTGCATTATAACTCACCATTGAGTAAGGATTTTTAGTTAGAATGATTAATCAGTGTTGTGTATCTGGCCTGAAAAACGCCTTTGGAGGTTTCCTTTTAGTTAGGATAAAAAAATCACTGGAGCCTTTTTTTTTTTCTTAAGGAAAGTATAAATGAATAGGAAGAGTTGAGTATCCTATGCTTGAGGACTCCTTTCTTCAGAACAAAGCTTCTGCTATGTTCTCTCCTATTTAAATAAGATTTCTGTGATTAGGATTTCAGTAAGGCCAAAATTGATCCTGTCTTAACTTCCATGCCAGATGTGCAGTAATGAAATAGTTTGAAAGTATAACACAAGATTGTAACAAAGCTATGTGAAAAGCTCTTCATATTTGTTTTCATCCACTGGCATTATGTGGTAAAAATCTTGTAACATGTTTTTAAAATAATWTTTCCAATTCTTCTGTTTATGTGGTTTGGGAAGTATTGGATCAACCATTAAAATGRAATGCCTATTATGTAAATATTCTAGGGAGCTTTTGGGGGGGGGATAAAGAAAAAAAGATATTAAGATAGTTGAAAAGTGAGATTTCATGCACTTTGAGACATAACATTGTTGCTGTTTGAAGGGAAATTTGTAGCAACTCCCTACCCCCACCCCTTTTTCAGTTTTCATTAACAAGAGCAGTCTTGATCACTGAAAGACTTGAGATGCACAGGCCATGTTTAAGAATGAGTGTAATCTTTTCAAAATAAAAACTAGCTCARTGAAGTGAAGCCTGTTTGAGTAATGCTGAGATGAGAGTACTTCTAATCCTGAGCTAGTAATTTGCCTCCCCTTGATTATTTGGAAGGGGAAAAAAWTGATTTTTGRATAGAATCCTCTTTGACAGGATTTRGCTAGATGAAACTTATTCCCATGGCTGGAGAAGTAATGCATTTTAAGAACTTTACAATACTTTCTGGGTTCTTCTCTTTTCAGTGAAACTTCTGAGTTTGAAGCTCTCCACGTTGTGAAGAGATGCTTCAGAACACAGACTGGCTCTTCCCAGTTGAGCTTGCAATCCAAGCAAACTGAAGCAATATGCTTCAAGGAGAAGTGTGAATTTTCACATATGTTTCAGTGAGCATTAATGGGAAGTCTTATTATGGCTAGTTAAAGCCCAAATTGCTAAGTGTTTCACTTTGAAACAAGTTATCAGATAATTTGCAGTTGGATGTACATGGCGTATTCCAARTTTACTTCATATGAACAGTTAAACTTCTTCACTCACTTCCAGTTCTTAGGTCTAACCTGGGACTTGATTTTGCGTAGAAGGAGGAGAAATAAAAGAAAAAAGTTTAGCACATATGAATAGTTCTATCTATGTGTACTCTAATGGAAATAAGTGAAGGAGATCATATACTAATATATTCTATATCCTAGATTCTATAGAAGCTCTTTCTGTAAATAGCATATAGTGTGTGTGTGTGTAAATATAGTGCATGTGTGTGTATATGTGTGCTGATTATTGTTGGCTTTTTTAAATTCCAGTTTAAGACAGTGTACAGGTGAATAAGTCATTCATATTTCAGACTAAAATAACTCGTATTTCAGACTAAAAATATACTGCTATTTTAACTTTTTTGGTAGAGAAGTGTGTATGTATTTGTACTTTTGCAGATGTACACAGAATTTCTTCTCTTGCCTTTCCCTTGCAGATGTGACACTTACACTCATAGAAATCTGCGTAGCCTGTAACATTGGTCCCCACAGTCTGAAGAGGTTCTTTTAAAATCCTAATATATGCTTTTACCTTTGGATATAAAAATACCTATGGATAATTATTTGGGCTCTTTGTGCTGTGGCAAATTCAGCTTCTGGGTAAGATACTGTATAGAAATTGGTTCAGGTATTACCAAGGCAGCTGCTCTTGGCTAAATGGTACATGTACAAGAGGACATGTGTTTGTACTAGGTGTTTTCTTCCACTCTTCTGAGCAGGAGTCTCTCTCCTAGCTTCAGTTGAACCCTCCCAGAAAAGAAGACTCTAGCCCTGCACTCTCCATCTCATGACRTATCTTTGAGACTGCAGCTCCATACATCTTGAGCTGGAAGCTGGCAACTCCTGCTGCAGATAGTAGCAGCAAGATACACCTGGTTTGTGGTGGCTGCCTGTGTGCAAACATCTGCTGATCTAGGAGACGTGACAGGAAGGGCAGAGCTGGGGGATGCTGCTACTGCTGGCACAGGCAGATTGCATGTAGTGGGCATATTCTGTTTTTGAGAGCTGTTGTTGCATAATCCTGCCTCTGCTGCTGTCATGGCTGTGTGCATGCAGATGTGTTTGATCAGAAGACAGGCTTTTTCCAGTCAAAATGGGTTGTGTAGCCTTCTTTGTCTTCCTCTTTAACATGTCCCRTGTCTTGAGCAGTGCCAAGCAGAAAAGGCAGCCAAGAAAAAGGTTTCTCTCTGCAGGGCTGAATTTTTAAGGAAGAAGTGCAGAGAGGAGGAAAGATCCCTTTCCTTTTATATGAAAGGGATGGTGCTTCACATTCATCGGCAGTTATGATTCGCAACCTGGTGGTATTCTTTACTGCATTTCCCTTTTTCCAGTGTGATTAAGCTATGTGCACGTTCTGACTATCATCACCATTATATGAATAACTTTTAAGCTGTTGGTCCGTTTCAGCCAGATATGACATAGATAGAAGTCTTAAATAGCTCTGTTCTCCCAACTACTGTGAAAGTGGGCAGCAGAGGCRAGATGCAATGTGATGTGAGCTTACACTTCAAGATGGGAGAGTCCCTGGTGGGGCATTGACCCATGAGGGGGCAGAAAGGTTTCAGGAAGAATTTTGATCATCTTAGGGTCCCTGAATGATCAGCCAGAAGACAAGTGTGTAGTAAACAGGTATCAGTCAATGTTCAGGGAACTGTTTATTTTCATATGGGATATAATGCTTTCTCTGTGATATGAGGAATGTGGCTGTAGAGCTGTGTTATTTTGTGTTGTGCTGCAAGTGCAGGGAATGGTAGGTCTGGTCCCAACTAGGGAGTAGGAGCATGCTAACTGGGGTAGGAGTGTCTTTATTTTGATGTGTAACAGAAGAAGCACTGCCCTTTCTAAAAGCTGCTGCACCATTGGAAACTCTTTTCTTGCTCCCATTTGTGGCATAATGTATTGGATCAAACATTTTCTTGAAAGGGATGCCTGACTAAAACCGTGTGCCAGCCTTCACCAGGTCCCATCAATGTACTGTAGCTATCAAACTTGGTATGCAAGTTGTAGTTCTAGAGCAACTGGTTGTCTTTTAATTGTCCTGCTATGAACTCTTAATACTGTCTGAGAAATCCAAAGAAATGTTACCTATGTGTTAGGATAAATACAGTAAGAGTGTACCTTTCTTACTCTCACACTTCTGTTGCATCTGTCTGCTTTTAAAGCTAAAGAGCACTGTGAACAGCTTGGGYAAGGTGCAGCCATGTGACTTGGCAGGAGCTGATGCTCTAATGAGGGGATTAGGTGCCTATTTCTGGTTGCCCACAGCCTGTGATGCTAAGCAGCTGTTGCTGGGCACATGAGAACTGCCAGTCAGTCCTCAAACCTCTCCTTTACCTATGTCACCTTTTTCTTTCTTCTTTATTCATTCCCTGCATATCACCTCCCCAATTTCTCTGTTCTTGGTATTTCAGCTTGGGACAGATTTCATAAATTGGACTATGTGTAATATCTGTGTAGTGTTTTATCTGGGTCAGTTAAATATGTACATATATAGAATTTTAGAGTCCTATTTTTTTGAGTATTGCTTAGGGAAGTGTGGTTTGAAAACAGTGAGCTACAAAATGGATGAATAGTGCTGTCCCAGTGTCCATTTTTAAACTGGCTTGTCTGCTGCACTTCCCCTGTTCAAAGTGCATATAGTGAACTCTCTTTTCTTTAAAGAATGAGGAGGGGGTGACGGAAGAGGAGCTAGTACTGGGGTTCCCAAATTGTGGTGCCTGTAACATTTGCCATACAGAAGCAATCTCCAAAGTGTGTGTGTGTGTGTGGGGGGGGGGGGGGTGGAATCCAGCCTGCTATCTTGAAGTTAGGGAATGACAACTGCCTTCTGTGTGCAGCTTTCTATAGTGTCTGGAGCTGTTGCTGTGTAGTACACTTCTCTTTTTGTAAATATGGTGCCTGAGCAAACTGAATTTGACAAATTCTCATTTTAATAGGTTTTTGTCCTCATAATTTTGAGTGTTACCATTTTTCATTACGAAACCTGTTYTGTTTCTATTTCTGCATTTTGTCTTGAGCTTGATGTTTTGTCATCTACTCAGGGCTGCTTGTGTAAGTTCTGTATTGTACTTATGTGATAAATCTTTCTTTCCAGATCATTCAACTTCAAGTGGTACATCCTCGTTTAAGCCCAGCCGATCACTGGTTTCTATTCCTACTGCCCATGTGATGCCGTCTAATGCCAGCTCTTCGCTTTCCAAACACAGGGAAGCTTTCAAATCTGAAGGCTCAAAATGGAGTACAAGCTTTGTACGGTCGGGAGGAGGCAGAAATCAGAGCATCCTGGACAGTTCTCTTGACATGAAAGATGCAAGACCTGTAAGGAAATGGTCCTCCTTGTCTAAACTCAGCTCACCAAATACCTGCAGCCAGGATGAAAGTAGTCATTCAGCGGACTCCAGGGCTAGTACAGACAAAGCTATGTCACCACAATTAAGGACAAATGGGCCAAGTTGTTTGCATGATAGCATGGAGTTGCTAAAAATTGAGGACAAAGAAATGGGGAAAAAACGATCTTCTCTGCTAGACTGCAAATACAAATTTGAATCATGCAGCAAAGATGACTTTGTTTCAGATTCCTCAAGTAGGAGACATGCCTTAGACTTGACCTACAGTGCCTTACCCGAAAGCAAATCTACAGCAACCAGCTGTGAAGCTTTTGGACCAAGATATGCAACTCTGGGACAGCAGGCTGTGAGTGGAGTTCCCATACAGCCAGCAGTGAGGACTCAGATGTGGCTTAAAGAACAGTTACGTGCAAATCCCATGGACTGCAGGAGCGCTGAGGAGTCATATGGTGTAGCTGCGTGGCATGYGCAGCAGCTTGATGACTTCAGACCGGGAGGTGAACAGCCTGCGCAGGTAAGGCTAAAGCTTGTTTTTTGCTGCCATCGTGTGGCATGATGCGTTATACCTGAGAAAAAGCATCAGGCAAGTTGTTAATACATATGTGGGAAGGGGAGCAGATCCTCTAAATCAAGGGGTGGTGTTTTTAAACTTTGATTTGGGATCCTGCCGTTTGTTTCTCACTGTTATTTGAGTGCCAGCAAATATGAAACCCATTATGATACACAGATTTTCCTGAAAGGTGATTAAAGTTAGGCTAGGATGTTCTCTAAGCTGTATGTAGTAAAATCTAGCTGTATGAGTAAAATCTGTGTTTTTTCCAGCCTGAGGATGTATTAGCCATGGCTGATGGCTARGATGTGTTCCTTCTTTCATTTTGTGTGGAAGGAAAGACTGACAAATTTAGAGGTTCTCAAAATCCAATTTTGCTCTTGATGTTGATGGGATTTTTTTTTTTTTTAATCATCATTATTTTAWCTTAAATGAAGCCAGTTAATTTGACCAAACTAATATTAATCCTTAAGGATCTCTSTGAAAACCTGCCATGGTTTCAGTTAGCCACCTGTTAAATTATCCCTGTGACTACAGAAGCTGGATTCTTTTCCTGAGCTTGCTAGAGATTCGCCAAGTGCTTGCGGCTGAGCTGGGGTAGCCTACAGGCCCTGCGCCTCTGCAGCCCCATCTGAGCTGGAGTGTCAGTGCTGGCTAACTCTGCGGTCAGTGGTGCTGCTGGGGGGGCTCCTGGCAGCTTGACGGCCGCTGGCATTGCGCAGGAAGAGCCATCGCCCACTGTGGGCATCCTGGTCYGCTCAGTCATTCGGCTCTTCCCGAATAGCTGGAGATGTGCAGCTGGACCTAAGAGCATTGCTAGATCTGTATTTAGGGTCCTAACTTAGAGAAAATGATCCTATCCTGTCAGGGTAAGCTCTCAATAACRAGGGAAGTGCTTGAAGCTGTTATAGTACGTGTTTTCTGTAGGTTTTTCCTTCGCTCCCCCTGGCTTCCTGAGCTGTGGTGAGGTGGGACCATAGCAGTAATTCAGGGCACGGGGGGAAGTTCCTGGCTGCTCAGCAAGCCCTCCGCGGTCTGGCGTAGAGTCGTAGTGCTGGGCCTTGGCGCGCCGCCTGGTAGGCTTCCTCGAGTGAGGAGACGCGGCTGTGAAACGGGACGCAGAGAAACGGCGAGCTTGTGTGCACAGCAGCTATGGGGCGCCGGGCTCTGCCGGGCTCCCGGCCGGCCCTGCCCGCCTGCCCCGCCGCTGAGAGGCTGCCGGGAGAGAGGGCAGCAGAGGCGCAGCTGGCAGAGCGATGAGCTTAAAGACAGGAGACTGTTACYTCCTGTCTTAATGCTCTGCAGCTGTTACTTTCAGAGCCTCATGGTAACTGCGCTACGTGTGTGTGTTTGTGTGTGAATATAGTATGTGCTTCTGATAATTGCTATGCTGCTATTTCTGAAAAACTCAGAAAATTACAGTTCTAAGTGGAATAGCTACCTAAGAATATAGCCTAGCAGAGCATGAGAAAGTTTTGGAAAAAGTTAGGGATTAAAAAAAAAACTCTCAGGATTTTAGAGTTTTTCATGTCAGCAGAGATTATTTTTGTTCTTCTTGCTTTTAACAAGTGAGTGTGTGCACTGATAGATATGCAGTGGTTTTTAGAAGAATGAAGAAATTAGYGTTTATGATGATTCTGCTTTAAACCCACCATTGCCACAAACAGAAAACCAAACTAAAGTGCTTTTAGCTAAGGTTCTAGAGCTGCATCCTCAGTCCTTGAGGCAGATGGGTAGAGGGAGGGACCGTAAAAGGCAGCTCTCGCTAGAGAGGTCAGGCTGCAACGATTCCTGTGGTGATTTTTGAGGACTGGCAGTTCAGCAGCAGATGGTATTTGTAGACCATATTATGTCCTCATAGACCACGATGGACCATTTATTCTTCATTCATAGCCAACAGCTGAAAAACTGTGGATTAGAGTTTACTTTTAGAAAACCAGTCAAGATTTCAATTRAAGTTGACTGTGAAATAAAATGTGTTACAGCCCTTAAAAGCTGTTCCAAAGGTTAAATACTCTCAGAAAATCTCTGCTTCYTTTATAGTCCGAATTTGGCCAAATTCAGCTTCTGCTGCTTGTTTTTGTTGTGTTTTGTGTTTTTAAAAAACGCTTGACTTGGAAATTGAAAACTGTTCAATTTAGCATTCAAATTCTAAACAACAGGATTTAAAGTAGAGCATTTACTGTGCATCATAAGGAAARTCCACAGTGGCTGGTAGCTAGAAGGTTTGCAGCTATGCTGAGGTCCTCTTCTAGGACATGCTCCGTTTTTGAAACGGCAGGAACAGATGCTGTGGAGGTACCACGGGATGCTTGTGTGAAGAAGCTGCGTGATTTGTGCCTGGATGTGGTGTTAACATGCTTCTGAAATAAATCTCCAAGGAGAATCTAGCCTAAGATTATTGTTATAACATCATGGAATTGTAAATGAGATTTCTCTTTCCTAGTTAACGTGTACTGCTTAATGTATGCCTTTTGTAGGTAAGCATTTTCCTATGCATTTCYAAGAGACAGATCTTAACAGCTCTTTAGAGAAAATAGCTTCATGCAGAATTTATGTTTCACTATACATTTAATTATTTTCCATGTATAGCTGATTTAAAAGTTTTTCAGCAAACATTTTTATAGGTTTGGTTTTGTTTTTTTAGCCCTGAAATAAAGTACATGGTTGGACCTATGTTAAGGGAAAAAGAATAGCTATGACAGGAGTTCCTACTGATTGAACTGGGAACCACATAAATTTGGATAAGAAATCTGTATGTGTTCCTGTAAATGCATGTTTCTTAAACCTCGATGCTCTTACATTAAGGTAATATGGTAGATGGTGCATGCCGTTTCAGAAATGATGTTGAAAATGGAAGTGTGCCTTTAAAATTGTGGGAGTTAATACAATAAGAAACAAGATTTCAGAAGGCTGCATATTTATTTGTTAGCTCTGTACAGTGGTGTAGGCATTGGAGGATGAATCTCTGGATTTTTCTTCCAGTGTGTGGGGTTTGATTTCTTCTGAATGTGTGTCAAAATATAGTAGCAAGAATAGATGGCAGTTGCTTAAGTGCATTGCCCTTTAAGTCTTACTGATTTTTCTCTTTATTTAGAATAACACTACCTTGTTTGCAGTATGTGTAGGAAAGCTACCAGAAATTTAGTTTTAATCCAGTGAGAAATGTATAAATATTACAATAATCTGTATTTCAAAACAAAGAGTAAAATAAATTGTATCCATATATGCATATCTGAACRTTTGTAAACAAATGTTGTCAAATATTAAAGAAAAAGTTATCCTTCAAATATTATTGCCACAGAAAACTTTTATTTTTCAACTAGTTTTGAGTTGACATTTTTCTTATGATCCTGGCTTATCAAAAACTAGAAGGGATCAATATYCACATTTTTCCTGTGTCACATTTTGAAACTATACTTTTCAGCARAACCAAAATTTTTTAATGGGAAGAATTACCACCCTCAGTTAACCAAACGAAATCATATTCACTGTGGGCCTCAGATAAGTTGCTTTTATAATTCTGTCTTTTGCTATGAAATTGAAACAAGTCCTAGTTGTCACACACCCAATGTAGTGAATATGTGGGTTCAGTCYGTGGTGATGTGCTACCAGGTGATGGTAAACCGAATTTGGACTGTGCCTGATTRCAAAGAAGAGACTAGGCGTTTAACAAGAAACAGCTCTGGTATCCTGGTAACTTCAGCCAATTTGATGTGCTATCTCAGGAAAATCTATGTTCTGGTTTCAGCAGGGCGTTTCAATGCTTTTCTCTTTTAAATTCTGTACTTTTCATTGTTGGCTGAGGGAGAGTCGCTAGAGTTGTGTCTGGGGACGGTAGCTGCATGCCAGTGGCAGTCTGTTGTAGAGTTTCTTTGTATGGAATTTCGGATTTGGAAATAGGTATCAGGTGCGGTCTGTAGGCTCTTTCCCCTTTTAATAAAAGGGGAGGTGCAGTTACTTCCTCCACCACCCCAGCCTCCCAGTGTGTTTAACTGTTTTAGCTATGGGATTATCGCTGTTCCCTTAGATAAGGAAACTTTCGTCTGCATAGAAGAGTGTGTAGATAAGCTTTGTACAGTCCTGAGCGGTATGTCATTGAGTAGCTGTTTCGTTGGGAAAACCGTGTGGTTGTATTTTGCTTTTTGACCAGAGCAAGCTTTCTATCAGTTTCTGTGGGTTTTGGTGTGCGTTGTGCCATTCCTTATTTGTGTCAAGCACTAGCAGAAAATCCTTGAACATACATATTCTAACAGTACAGTTACATATTATCTCTTGTATATACATGTACGGATTTTTTAAAAAAGCAGACTATTTCCAGATAACCAAAATAAGTGATAAAGTGCTTACAGTGAAGTAGCTGTGCAACTTTTTCTGCTTTTAAATGCAAACAGACAATAGGTACAGGAATTGATACAACTATACTACAATAAAAAAAGCTATGAATCAGTAATTTGCAGGACCTATTTGAAAGACTTACTGCACAGATTTTAGAGCAGATGAGAGCAAAACTTCCCTTTTAACTATCCATGCGGTCCCCTCTAATGTTGTCTAAGATTTGGAGCAGATAACCTGTTATTGGAAGGACAAGTGAATATCCTACAGGACAGGATGCACTGATTTCCCTAGGCGTATGGTCTTTTTTCCTGTGAAAAGTCTTTGTCTCTTCCAACTCTTTCAACTTAACTGCACAGGCCACTCCTGTTGTTACCTCTGCTCCCAAATTGCCCCAGGACGGAGTGGTGCTGTTTGGCCCCAAAATAATGTGCCTCACCTACTTCTCGGCACCATGTTTYTCCTGGCATATCTCAGATGCATGCAGCAGCTTGGCTACCTTCTGGCCAAATAATTCCAGTAGAAGCAGGCTGGTTCGGGGCACCGACCTTCCCAGGGACCATGGAAAAGAAGCCCGTCCCATAAAGGGTCGGAGAGGTGCCGGAGGAAGCTCGCGTCACGTGCTGCGGGGACCTGCTGTGGACGGGATGAACTGGATGGAGGACTGAACCATGGCATGTCACGTACAGCTTGAGGGTGCCCCAGCTGCGCACTTGGCCTGCGTGTAAGTGGTAAATCCAGCTTGTCGAGGATGTTGCCTGCCGCCCACTCTTGTGCAGATGAACCTACTGCTCACATGGCTGTGGTAAAGGCTTCTGAGGAGGATGCGCAGCCCTTGTTAACAGCTGTTTTCTTTCCTTATCTTTATTTTCTTTGACAGCTTCTTCTTTTGTTCCTGCTGCCTGATGCTAATAGCTTCTGGTGTTTAAGGTGTTGCTGTGGACCATATGTGTCAAAAAAAGGTGCAACTARTAATTACACTTTTGTATTTGAACTTAACCTGTCTTCATCTCCGCTGCTGCTGCAGATACGCTTTTTGAGCCTGCAGCATCTGTGCTTTTGCTTTCTCCAAGTAATTTGATACTTGCTGTCAGCCAAATGTAGGTGTTTTGTTCCGCCTGTCACACTTTTGTCCTTTCCTGAGAAGGATGCTTTAGGGGGAAATCAAATTCTAAAAATGAGATTACTGCTATCCCCATTGCAGAAATTATGTTCCTTGAAGGCTGCAGATCTTTGTAGCTTGTAAGTACGAAGCAGCTGTAGCAGTGAGAAAACTACAGTAACTTCTTACGCATATCTGGATTCCTTCTTGTACTCAGGAAGGCACTATATGCTTCCTTTAATCAGTGGCAAGTCYATAATTATGTGTAGCTTTTAGGATGGCTTTCTGATAAAATACATATTTGAGCACTTTCTCCAGCTGTCAGATACTTCAGTCTGTGCAGCCTTCCCATATTTATGCTTAGATAGTTTGAAGTGTTTAAGTTACCATTGCAAAGAAACCCCTCAAAACAGGATTTGAGAGGAAAACCAAATGTCGCAGAGGTTCACATCAGCTTCACCAGGATAAAGGCGAGCACCAGAACCATGACAATGAGCAGAAAATTGAGTAGCAAGTTGAGACCTCTGTTGTTAGCGAGATCCATAGCGTGCAGCAGTCTGCCCTCTTGTGCCTGCGACCGTGTCTGGATTGCAGCTGGGGATTGCCCGTTCAATAGTAAGCAATTTGGAAATGCATTAATTTCATTCTGTGTCCCTGGCTGTTTACCTGTTTCAGTTTCAGCCACCTAAAAAAGAAAAACTGTTTACAATAACTACATCCTTTTTTTTTTTTCTCCAAGAAAAGTAATCTGACTGCCCCGTAAGCTTCCCCTCTCCCCCCC
>NW_028185228.1:888750-906296 GCF_003343005.1 Rhea americana | reverse complement strand
TTCTTTAAGAGAAAAAGGGAGGGGAGAGGTTGATGTTAATGATAGTTTCTAACTACTTCAGTACTGCGTTCTTGAAGATCTGATTAATGGGAAGGACTTGAATTGTACAGATTGGTCTGTATGTGATTTTTACTCATTTTTAAAATACGTATGGTGCTCTTCAGATCCATCTGAGTTCTAGTAGTAGGATTTTTGTCAAAATTTATTCTTTCAACCACAGATTGTATATAGATTTTTTTTTAAGTAAATTCTCTAAGAGCAAAAGAAGAAAACGTTCTCTTCTGGGCCAAATGTACCTCTAGTAGGAGTGTTCCCTGCCCTTCTAGGGTTTAGCATTGGGTGGCACGATAGGTAATGTTTTGCCAACATTATGCTATGTAGGATTCATTGCAGCTTTGCATATGCCTTATTAAGAATCCAGAGCAAATTGGCAGAGGATGCAATTTTAGTGCTTTTAATAGCACATATGCAATAGCTTATTTAAATTTAATATTCATTACTTAGCAATTGTGGCTTATATTTGTTTTTATATATGGAAATGAAACTACTCAGCCCAAACACTGAAATAGCCAAAATTTCCTTTTAATAACCAGCTGAAATTTTTAAGGAGGATCACAAGAGGGCAGTGTTTCATAGTTCTATATTTTATAGGAGAATAGAACTTCTGGCATTGTCTGCTTTTTCTTTTTTTCCTTCTTTAACAAATCAGTCTAAATTGGTTGTTAGATACTAGAATAAATTTAGCTCTTTTAAAAAAAAATTAAGTTTTTTAAACTGAGTACCAGTTTTTAAAAGAATCTTTATAAATAGGTGGTTCTATTTTTTAGCTCTCTTCATGAGCAAAATATGTTCACTTGTCTCCTTCCATAAACAATATGCAAATTTTTTATTTTTTTTTTAAGATCTATATGAAAGCTAGAAGGACTATATTTAGTGATAGATAAACGATACCTATATATTGTAGAGGACTTTACGAGTATTTCCTGGTTGTATTCTGACATACTATTAATGAGTGTATGAATACTGGAGTCTGGCTTGTGATCTATAGTGTATCTGACACACAGGAATAAGGGTTTAAGACATACTCTCTAAATGAATATAGTCACTATTCTCTCAAGTTTTGGCTGATTGGCTATAGATAAAGTACATCTAGGCATGAGAGTACGTGTCAGACATAATTGTAATTTTTTATTTTTTGCATCTATTTATAGCAAAAATTACATAGAAGTTCTTTGCACCTGGAAGGCTACACAGACTATTTTCTGCATGTTTTCTGAAAAATGTTGTTTAAGCCTATTTTACTCATGTCTTTCCACTAAATAATTCAGTTCTGCTTGTAAGGGTAGTCACTGCAAACCTGATACAGAAAAGCTAATATAAAAAGGCAAGTACCTACTGCCCTTTTGATTGCCTCACTGACTACTCTTAGAATCAAACTTTTCATTCTGAAATGGATGACTTTTTTTGTGCGTTGAAAAATGAGTAGGTTTATCTGCAGAAGGTCTGGATGAGAAGATACATTTCTTCAAACAGCCCTCCCCCAGAACAACAACAAAGACATTTTTATTCCTTATTCAGTTCTTGTGTGGCTGTCACCTATACCAGAGTCAGGAATAAAGAATTAAATTATGAATTTTACGTTATGGGTTGAGCAACACAAGACTGTTGCTTTTTTGTTTTCGTTATGCATTATCTGGGTGTAAGATAAAAGAGCAAAAATACGTAGCACGGAGAGGAATGAAACAGAAATGAAAACTTAATCCAAGCCACCTGTTATGTTTGGAATTTTTATTATACCTCATAAAAGTAGGGAGCATTTTGCTGAAACTTTCATAAAACTCGTTCTGGTTGTTTATATGCAGTAGCTAAGTGTAAGTAAAGTATACATAAATGATTTGGACTTAGCAAAGTATGCAAACTTACTGTTCAAAACCAAAACAGAATAAACAGCTGTAAAGAATCAGAAAACCTCATGATTACTAGTTCTTTCACATAACTTTAATTTATATGTACTACAATTGATACTTCTAAACTGAGCTGTATTTCTTAAAATAATTGTTTTAAGAGACATTAATGCATTAAATAAGATATTCAAAATAATACAGTACCTGCTAATTTTAAAGCTCTCATAAGTATACAAAGAAGAGTGCTATGTACAAAAAGGCTTTTTAAAATCTGTATTTCAGTTGATATTTTGTAGCATGGAGTGTACCTGCAGTTTTATATCGGCAGGACTCTAAATATGACCTTACAGTACATGCAGTTGATCTGCATTGTTGCAAAATAACAGTAGGGCTTCCAGTTTATTTATATCTTGGTTTTGTGTTTGCTTCTTACTTACTATTTTTAAATAAATAATTACTTTTCGATTTTTTCAAAGAAAGCTGCTTATTTTAGACGTGCTTTGCTGTGACCTCTCTCTATGATTGTTTCTTGTAAAGCGTATAATCCCAACRTATTCTCAGAATGCATGTATTGATGATTTACTCTTAACGTTTTTCCTCTTCAGAAAACTTTCAGTACTGTAAAAATGTTGTGTATTTTTGGTGGAATTTTTTTTTTTTTTTTTTTTTGAAATTGCTCCAGAGCAAACTAAAACTGGAAACCCTATCCATACACAAAAACACGGATTTGTAAAAGGAGAAGAAAGTAACTTACATTTTCCTACCTCTTCTTTCCACCTAAGTAGTTTTCTGACATTGTTTGGGGGTTTCCCTCCCATTTTTATTCTTAAAAAGAAAACTTAATAGGGAAAATATGCTTACTAAAGTCTCCTGCATTTGAGAAAGCAGTTAGAATGCATGAAATGGAAGCTGAAATTTGTAATGACAATTCTAATCAGCAGTATTCACATAAATACTCATACCCTCATCATTTCACAATAACGTATATGTATGTGTGTGTATGTGTATATATGCATATAAAAATAAATTTAGTATAGGGTCACTAAATAGGCCAAGAGGAGAATAGTTTTTTTTATATATAAAGGAATAACAGATGATTCTTTTCCTTGGCAGGAATTGTAGCTGTTTTGCTTAGAATAAGGATTTGTTGATAACTATATTTTTTCACGCAAAAGGGTGAAAGCAGGCATGCAAAAAATTTCTGTGGTAAAGATAGGAGTATGATGATGACAGGATGATGTCAAGTGTCTAGTGTGATCTTCAGTGGTGAATTCAAGATTCAAATATGTTTTATGTTTTGAAGTGCTGTATGTTAAGTCTTATAAGGCAGAATTCAAGATAAACTTGTTTTGACTTCTGTATTTATCACTAGGGTTGGTTGCATAGGGTGGTATAGAAAGATGCCATTAAAAATAGGTATCCATTTGACCTCTGCATGTTGATTTTTGAGCTTTAAGTTTGAAAATGTTACAGTTCTGAGCTCTGGAAGTCTAGTGTTTCAGTCTTGTTACTGAAAACTGCAGGAGTAGAAAGCTTATATATACTCTGATTTACAGACTGGAATAAATTTTTTCTGCAGTGCTTTCCCTCCTGTACATAATGATACAGACTATTTATTTTAGCAAAATGCTTGTCTGTTCTTTAACAGGCATCTGCAGTTGAGGGTAGTGGTGTTACTTGTATGAGGTAACTTTCCTCAAAATAGCAACTCAAGCCTTTTTCTTAACCGTATCAAATATAAGTCACCTTGAGTGGCATTGACAAGTAACAAATTTTCTGTAGTTTAAAACTATGGAAATTTTGCATAAATTATAGCAGACCATGCTAAAGTTGCCTAAAGCCACATATTGAGAACTTGGAGCACTTCTTGGGTTTTCAGTTCTGCCAACTGTTACACTAGTTAAGTGATCATAGAAAACGAAAACTTGGAAACCCATTTAGTAGTTCCATTATTTTTTTTTCTACAAATACATTGTGAAAGATCTTTCCAGGCATCATTTTTTTTCTGTTAGGCTGTATCTAGTGAAAGTGGAACTATGGAAAACTATGTAGTTGAAGCTGTCTTTTTTTTTTTTTTTTTTTTTTTTTTTTTTTTTTTTTTTTCAGAAGCCTTAAAGAGGGAGAAGTTATGTCATACTTTATTTCTAGGTGAGAAGACTTTTTTTCTTAGATTCTTTTAAAAATACTGAAATATTTTGAGTAACTTCAGTTCATGGTGCAAAGATGCAGTATCTTGAAGTAAGCAGAATGGAAAATTTCTGTAATGTATTCAAATCTGTGTGTGTAGATGTTTTTCTTTTTCTTTTTTTTTCAGGTGGACGTGGGCCTAATTTAAAACATGTCCTATAGTTTAAAAAATTTTTAGAGAAACTTAAAATCACTTAAGCCCAAAAGAGTGAAGTTGCTGTTTGTGTGTACAGTTGATCTGGCTAAAACATGAGGAAACTTGCCAGCCTGGTGGAAAAGGCAGTACTTTACAACATTCAGAAAAGGTATCTCGTGACCAAGACAGGTCATGCACAGCTTTGTGACCATAGGCACTCAACACTGATCTGCACAAAAGTGGGTTTTAATACATATAGTGGGTAGTAAGAGAATGGTGTGGTGGTTGGCATATGACTTTAGTCCGAGCGCTAGCTCCTCTCGCAAGAGGATCCTTGCATTGGGAGTTTCTGGTGCCGGTCTCTTCCCTTGGGGGTGACTTTGCTAGCGGATAGTGCAGAGAAGTGCTGCAGCTTCAGAGGAGCATCACAATGATGCAGATCAGCAAGAGGCAAATTAAAATCAGGCAGAAATTCACAAAGAGCTCCTGGAGCCTTTGGCGTGCTTGTGGGTTGACCTCAATAGTTGAGGCTCTCCTCAGAGCAGAGCGGGTTATATATTGGACCTTCTCCATGGCAGCAAGAAAGCAGAGGGCACAAGTCAGAGGTTTTAGAAGTGCAGGAAAGAAGAGAAGTTGTCAGGAACAGTGCAAAGTGCCTAGTATCTTCTCTTTTTGTTTTAGACAATCTTTGTGGAGCTGGGAAAGCAGGAAAGTGAAGAGTTAGAGACACAGAAGTAAAGTGCTTTGATCAGTGMAAATGGAGATTGTTTTCTAAAAAGCCTGAAATAACTTATTTTTACAGTATTTTTAATTTAAAATGGGATTTCCAAAATTTTATTTTTCAAGATTAGATTTATGTTTACCCTGAAGGTTACTGAGCACCTACATCTTAGCAGTGATGGCCCATTGTAAACTGGAAATTATGGACTTACCCAGGTTGTTGCTTTAGCTCCTAATCTTTCTCTTTCGGCATCTTCGGAAGGGCCCTTCTGTGTTGCTTGTGTGTAGAGTGTTTTTGTGGTTGGTTGTTGGGGTGTTTTTTTTTTTTTCCCTTTTCTCTTACTATTAGTTCAAGTATGCCAGGAAACATGATGAAGTAGCTAGAGACCACAGACCTTTCAGCCAGGAGATACAAGTATTACTGCTAGCTGTTTCTGACCTGGGCAGATAATCTGACTTCTCAGTACCTTGTTTTGGAAGGGGAGGAATACATTCCCATTCTAAGTAAGAATACTTTACAGTATGTAAGCAAAAGCTATGTATCATTGATTAAAAAGACTGTTAGTAATATTTTTCTTATTGGATGAATCAAAATGAGATCTGTTGTCTCTTATATGTAGGAACATACATGGTTTAGGCTCAAAGGCAGAGGGCTGTTATGAAGAACAAAGTAAAGCATGTATAACTTCTGTCTTTTGAGTACTATTTAGCTGCTATTTAAGCAGCTAAAGTGCTTGCCAAATATATTCTGTTTAGTTCCTCTCTGGTTTGTGCCTGTCCCAAGTGCAGTAAAAGCAAGACAGATGTACAAGACTTCTCAGATGACTTAAAGGACATTCATTTTCCTAGCCAGAAAGGGACTGAGATGCATTTGACTGTTTATCCCCTTCTAGACAAGTCACAGTAAATAAGCCACTAATGGATTTATGAAAGTACGGGTAAGTTTGTGCAACTAGCTTGTGTGACTGACAGTGTGCAGAGAACAGCAATTCCTGAGAATGGCTTCCGCACAACTCACTATGTCACTTAAAAAAAAAAATTTTTTTTAAGTGCAGGACTGTGCAGCCTGTGGTCTTTGAGCTGTGTGGGACCTGCTAGAGCAATGTATCTGGCTTCTTCCTAGTGGCTCTGTTTCTCAGGATCCTCAGATAAATTTGAACAGGGTGAGATTTTACCTGCTCATAGCACTGTAAGTCTATTTCTGTGTACTGCGTTAGATCTACTGCACGCATGCAGAACACCTATGCTGCTACTGCACTGAATAGGTTTCACTTGTATGACTCAAGGAGCAGCAACCTAGGGCTTTAAAGTGCTTCCATGAAAGGCGATATTAAGTTGTAGGGCATCACATATACAAAGCCACCACAGATGAAAGGAGAGGGTAAGACTTTTTTTTGGGGGGGGGGGGGGAACCCATCCCATCCCATCCCATAATTCCTCTTCCCTGTGGAATGAGTGAAGGATATTGCTAGGGGAGCGCACAATAGATCAGAATACGCCTTCAAGACATCAGCATGACGTTACCTCTTGAGCATACGTTGCCTGAAGAACAGTATAAAAGAGTTTTTAAAAGGCAGGATAGTGTATGTTCGAAAGTATACCTTTAAGGATAGCAGAGGGTGGAGAGAAGATATGAAGAAAGATCAAAATGGAGTAACTCATGTTCTTGATTTAAAAGAAAAATCTGGTTTTGGGAATTTCAAAAATTCCTATATGTTGCTTTACCTACCAGGTCCATGGGAGAAGTTTTATTGTAAGCAAAGGAAGCAAATTATACATCTGCAGTTCCACCAGTTTTTCTGTACAAGATGTGTGGTTTCAACTAATAAACACATACCTTGCTTGTTAATCCTCCATGACGCTGTCACCCACCTAAGTGTGCATAAAGAGAAACAGATTCAGTAACACAGCTGCATGAGGATAGCTCACAAGGTCAAAACAGACAGCCTGAAAAGTAATTATGCTAAAATTCTGGCTTATTACTGCCACAAATAGTAAGGATCTTCTGCTTTTCAGCCCACTGACTGTGGTTTCACTCAACTACAAGAAATACTATGTGTGTATGTACCACTTCTTGAGAGAAAAGTGCAGCAAAAGGACAGCTTGTATTTGACATTTTCTAAGTCAAACTGCATTGGACTCGCATGTGATGGGCTGAGTATTGCACAAGGAGAACTGTTGGCTGCATTGCTGTATGGTTGTGTTTTCAGTCCAGGGCTGGTAATGGATGTGGAAGGGCTTGCGCAGCACTGCGGGAAGTGGCCGTGGCCCCCGGTGTCCCTGTGTAGGGGATCCCTCACAGCCAGTGCCTTAGGATGAGTCACGGATCACAATTATTACTTCCTTCACTGACAGATGACTGTTTCTCTGATTTGTGTGGGGTTATTTTTATCTTTGTTTCTGGGTGTCCTTCATAATGAGAGGAGGTATGTGACCAAAGCTGAAAACTGTGGGCCACACTCATTCCTGGTGTAACTGCATTGACTCCACTGAAGTCACGCAGGATAAATTTGGCTCTGTTGGAAATGCCACAGCAATTTTAGAACCGGCCTGTTTCCTGTCATACGTTTACTAAATTCAGCAGTGATATCAGTGGAATAGAAGAGGTTTGACATACTTGATTTGTTGCTGTCCCATACAATCAAGTTAAGCTGTAGCCTTGAAAAGGCATTGCTAAAAATTAATATTGTGTAATAGTGTATTTCATACCTTTTTTTTTTTTTACAGTGAGATGACCCCCCCCCCCCCAAAATAGTCTCTGTCTGAAAATTAATCTGTGTCCATAAACGTAATGATGCCAAAAGTACTCTGGAGTTAGGTGATCTTGGGTCTAGTATCTGTTTGGAACTGGTATCTCAAACTACCTGGCATAGAATGACCTTTCAGGAAAGCTGTCCCTGTTCTTGTTATGTGAGCAGTGTGATACTCCAGTTAGGAAGAGGCATTCTCTGCACGTTTGGAAAAGAAAAGTTCATATTTGGATATGTAGTGCCAAAGCCAAGAAGAACTGTGTGCATAGGACCAAATGCTTTGAGTGAAGTTTGAGTTGAATTTGGCTCCTTTTCCACAAGTACCTGTGGAATATGTAGATCCTGGGGGAGGAGACAGTGTAAAGGTTTTAAAGTTCTGCCTGTGTGCTGAGACCTGGAGCTGATATGTAGGCACGCTTGTTGCCTTCTTCCCCAAGAGGGCAAGAACACTTTGTCCTATGTTAATGCATGTATCTTATTCCAAGTAGTACTGCATTGTTTTGAACCCTGCTGTAAAACACCTCTTTGCTGGCGGTATGGAGTCACTTCAGTTGAAGCCTCTGAGTCTGTGAAACTTCTCCTTTCTCGTTTTAAATTTAAATTTTTAAAATTTATTACTGATTTTAGAATAAAATAATCTGGAGGTGACTTGAGAGGTTTTACCTCCATGGCTGGATGGTTTTGTATCTACCTACACCAGTGGTGCAGCGTTCTAGTTCTTATACAGTGAAACTCTTTGAAAGAGTAAGGAGCAGTCTGTGCCAGTGAAGAAGGACATTAGCCAATATAACAGCTTGACTGCAGAGAACAGAGAGGTGATTGCTTTCTTTTTACCAGAAAAAAAATGAAAGGGGAAAGTAAGAGCTGGAGGTCAAAGGTAGGCTGGGATCAGAAAAGGCAAGAATGCAGAGAGTGGTGTGGGGAGGGCAAGTGGAGGGGGGAGTGCAGAAAGGGAGGAAGAAACGGAGGAAGAGAAGGGGGAGTGAGGAAAAAGACCAAGGAATTGTGCAGAAAGAAAAGTGCTACTGGAGTACATTAAGAGCTAGAGACTTCCTTGAGATACGYGATATCTTGAAGCACAGGCAGAAAACATCCCTTTAGAGTAGGGAGAAAACACCTACTCAACCCATAGATTTGTAGGAAATGCTCGTGGAAGAAATAAACTCAGGTTTTATCCTTTTTTTTCCCTTTGTTTTAAAGTCAGTCTAGTACTGAAGTGTCAGTATGTTTCATGGTTTGGGAGGTAAATGGTAACAGGGCAATATTTGGTTATAGGATAAATAAAGCTCACCCTTTAAAATCAACAGTTTAGATTCAGATTCCCTCTCCCCTTCCCTACAGCTGCTACAGAACTGTGCAGTGGGGTTTTGGGCAGGTGCCTCAGCTTATGTATTCATGACCCTGCTTGAGCAGGGGTGTTGAACTAGATGATCTGCAGAGGTCTCTTCCAACCTTACCCATTCTGTGATCTGTTCTCCCAATAAAAACAAGATGGTTAATACCATATACCCTTTTCCAGCAGTTGTTCTGCCTTTTTAGATCACAGCTGTTATCTACTGTATGCATGGAGTACCTAACACCTTGTAGTTTCAAGCCAGGTGGTAGGTTCGGGTGCTTCATATGACATTATTTATTGATGCGAAATGGGCAAGTGCTGTTTGAACTGAAATAAAAATTGAAGTGCATCTAACATATCTAAAAGGTGCAAGAGGAAGGAGATGCTGCATTTTTTGTTTTGGAGTTTTTTTTAATCTTTTTTTAAACTTTTAGCAGTTTGGGGACAAAGAAGTGGCATTGATTCAAAGAAGAAAATAGTGGATAAACTCAACTTCTGAAAAGTAACTTGATGCYRGAGAAGTCCCTTGCAGCCATGTACYAATCTCTGAAAAGCAAAAACTTTTGCAGTTGTGAAGTATCTCCTAGCTCAGGGAACATACCCCACCAYAAGAAAGTAATGGAGGGGGGAGGGATCCCTTCTTTCCARCAGGGATATTTTTCTCTTGCCAAATCAAAATATTCTTAAAACAATTTAAAAAGGTGCTCTTGTTCCTGTGTAGGTGTATCATACATTTTARTTTGGTCTGAAAAATTCAGTGAAAATCTGTATAACATCTGATTATGAACCAATCTTTGAGTTTCATATTGTGCTGTAAAGATTCTATGTTCCTAACCTTTCTGTAGAATGAGAAATAAATGCAGTTTCTTTAAAGGAAAAGTGATGTATGTAGAAACTCTCTAAATACTAATAATCCAGTAGTCTTGACAACTGAATAGGAAAGAAGTAGAAAATTATTTGCTGTAAATTAAATGAAGTATTTCACATCCAATTCATAAGCACATACTATATTGTGGATGACAAATGTTATATCACCACTGTTGCTGCTATTGCTCAGTTTTGGATGTCTGCAAAATGGGATGTTATGAGTGTGAAGTTTTTGGGTTGTACTTAACTGCTGAGCTGTGTTGTCATCTACTTTAAATAACTAACTCTGTTACAGTGATAGGACTTATATGAACAGTGAATAGGAATTTAACCTGCTGGAATTATACATGTATGCTGATAAAGTGCTGCTTATTGCACTTCAGTTCCTGTGCATGTGTTTGGTCTTTGTGTATATAAACTGTGTATTAAAAAAGTATATATGCAGTGTATATGGTATGACAGATTTTCAACCTGATGGAATGAATCAGACTCTTCTCTTCACTTAAACACATTTAATGTAACTTTAGCTTGAGCAAATCACACTCTGTGAAAACTTCCCTCTTGTTTCCGGTAGGCGTTGGTTTGAAGGCACTGAGAAGTTTGAAGTACTTCTGCCTGCTGGAGGCAGCTCCTAGGGAGCTTCATAAGAGGTCATTTGGCTTATGAAAGCAGAGACATCCAGACAGTTGTAGTAGTTATCTGGTCAGAGCTGGCACAAGGATGCTGAGCACAAAACCAAATACCTGGGTACGTTTTTGCCTGATGCCTTCACCAGTCAGTAATAGGAGCTAGGTGTCTGTTCARTAATGGGAAGTATATGCCTCAAAAATAAAATAAAGTCTGTCTCTTCTAACACCAGGACCTTAACTATATGTAAATCATAAAGCGTATGTCATTAGGAGGTTGAGGCAGAATAGTTTTAAGGAGAACAAGAATAAATGGTTTGTTTTGTGAGCTTGTGATTCAAACCATGTTTCTTTCCTTAACCTGCAAAGAAATTCATTAGATTCTATATCTATATATGCAAGAACTATATTCCGTTTAAAAATATTTGTATGTATAAATAATAAAATAGCCTTTATATGACATACGTTGCTATTTGAGCTGTTTTTCTACTGTCTGCACTCATCTTAAAGCTGAGGTAGTATTTTACGGTACAGTGTTTAGCCACTTCCCATAGTTGGGACTGGATGGGTTACTTTCTCCATTAAAGTTCAGTTCATGATGTTACAAATCCTGGGTACTTTTAAAATCTGTTACTAGAAGTGTCGTAGGACGAATGTGGCAGTTACAATGACCAGCAGGAGAAAAGAAGCCTTTAAAGGATTTCATAGGAAAAATAGTGTATGAATTCCATAGTTCTAAGTGAAACTTGAGTAACACGGCATATTTGAAGTTTTACTGCTGCTGTAAACAATGTAGTTTTTTTTTTTAATTAAGGGTACTTTTCTTGTCATACAGCAAACTGAAAGTTTTGCTTTCTCGATGYGTTACATAAGCAAAGAGCTTTTCTGAGTTAAATGGAAAAAGCTTTCACTTTGGGCTGTTGAGAGACAACTTTGGGGAAACAGGAGCATCTCTGCAAAACTCCAAGTGAGTTATTCTCATTGAGTTTTGTATATAAAAAAAAAAAAAAATCAGATGCATCTAGAAGGAGGGACAAAGGTTTCAGGGGAAAATTGATGGTTTCACCTTCTGGTGAGAGCAAAAGTATCCTACCAGATTATTAAAAATTTAGCTGTTTTTATTGTCTAATAAATGTCTTCTAAAGCATAATATTCTTTTGACTTGGGGCTGTAATGTCTAAAATTCTGGGGTTTTTTTCAACTACTGTTTGTAACAGGTTGCTAATTTGTATAGAGCAGTTTATTTGGAAAGCTACAGCTATAGTTCATTGTAGTAAGAATTAAAAAAAAAAAAAAATAGAGAAATGAGAGCTTCCTTACCTCTGCTGGTGATTCCTTGTGAGCTGTGCGATAGCCTGCCCTGGGCTGTGGGAACTCTCTGCAGTTCCCTGGCAACTTGTYTGAGCGTGTGACCGAGTTATGGGAACAATTGAAGTCGGCTGGAGGGAAAAAATAACAAAAGTTTCAGAGGCAGGGCTCCCGGCGTCACTCGGCGGCTCCGGAGCTGCGATTGGCCCCACTTCTGCCTCTCGCGCAGGCAGCCGCTCCTCTCGGCTCGTTCATAGCAGCAACGTGTTAAGCATCGACAGCATTTTGCCTTTTGTAAAGGGAACTGCCTACCAGGGAGAGTACCTGCATATAGCCACCGGATGGGGGCGGGGGGAAATCACAAAGTGGTATGGTTCAGTGGATTAGTGAAAGGAGCTGGCTGCCTATACACTAAGGGTGTGTGGTGTGTTTCTTTTATTTTTTTTTTTTCTTTAATTGGAAGTCCTTTAGGGAGTCGTTGCGGATATGCTGCCGTGTTAAAACAATGACAAAGTTTTGTCATAATAAAAATTGAAAACTGGTATGGGTGATCAATTTTMAAGTGGGTTTTTACTTGGGAAGATGTTCTTTTGTACAAGGGGGTTCTTAACCACACTTCAGATTCGGTATCGCTGTYGCACGGCCAGCGTTGGATTTACAGTGGGTGCTGTGCCTTCTCCAGCGTCCCGTTCCCTCTGACCGCGAAGTTGTTGTCCTGTCCTTCAGGACCCTTCCAGCTAATACAGGAGGTGAGGGAGGTTTTTCCTGTGTAAAAGGTGGCGGTTTTATTCACCCCACCTCAGGCACATCATCTTTTTGTGACTGGAAACTATCCAAGGGTAGGCTTTCTGTTTTTTTTCTTGAGGGCCTGCTCTGTTTCTTTGGGTAGCAGTAGCTGTGTGCGTGTGCGTCGGGGGGGCACTTCACAGGTTAGCCGGCGCTGAGAAACGCTCRTGGTGGCCGCAGCGTGCCGATAGCGCGCTCCTAAGATGGCTTGAGCTTTCGGCCACCCGGCCTGCCTGTCAGGAGGTCTCGTGCGTCCAGGAAGAGGAGGRTTTGCTGGGCGTGAGAGGACCGAAGCGTTGAGCGTGTGAGCATCCGGCGTCTGGCTGGGCCTGTGGATGCTCCTGGCAGCACGTGCGTTTTCCTGTCCTGGAAATCACAGGCAAAACTACCGCAGCTCAGCCAGACACGAAACGCTGACAGATCCAGTTTTGATAATAATTGCTTAGCGTGGATTAGTACTTGGCTTTGAGCAAGGAACTAAAGACTGCATGTGGGTTTTTTGTTTTTTGTTTTTTTTCTTTTCTTTGCCATAAGCCATACTGTGGTAGACACTAAACTACAGTTGAAAAGTACCTGAGATGTAGTGGTGCCATGTTGCCTCAAAACAAACTTTTTTTTTTTTTTTTTTTTTTGCACATGCAGTTTGTGTTGGTGGAAACTGTAGATAGCCCTTGAAAGGGGCTTTTTTTCTCTCTCTCTCTCTCTCTCTCTTTTTTTTTTTTTTTTTTTTTCATTCCAGTAGGGTTGAGCCACAGTTGAAGGTAGAAAACTCAGTTCTGGTATAATAAATCTGATTGTTTTCTATTAATATCAAAGCCAGGAAGTTTAGGCTTACATGTTCCAGTTGAAAGGTAATTGACTACCTCCAYAGTGAGGAGTGGTGGTTCTTTACTGGTGCAAAGGGCTTCATAACTTCATAATTTACTTAAAATGGAATTTTTAACATTACAAATCTGACAGTCAGGCAAACAATCCCCTTTGTATGAGAGAAGCCTGGTGTTTTTATAGCAGGCTGCCATCCAGCAGAAGTACTGTAATCGTTGTGTTATTCTCTTTTTATAAGATGCAATACGAAGTCCCTGGTGAAAGTATTTAAATCCACTTCTGTAGTTTCTATTGGTTAAAGTCCGACACCCACCACTGTGATTGCTGTAATGTCAGTTCCCCCTTTTACCAAAAGTCATAGCAAAATGATGATGATATTGAGTTACTCTTTTCAAAATCCTCACCTTTTTAATAGTGAGTTGAACTTAATCATCATTCTACAGCTTTTTAAAATGAGATGCCTTAAAGTGCTTATTTTGATGATGAGATGTTGACAAATACGTAACCACAGTCATAGTTTGGTGTGGGTTTTTTTTTTTTTTTTTTTTTTTTAAGTGATACTTAAATGTACAAGGTAATGCATTAATAAGAAATAGTGGTAAATCATCCAAAATAATAAATGAGTTCTGTATATTTCTAACTTAAATGAGAACTTTTAGATCAAGTAAGACTGAAAATATGTTCTTTAACTGAACAAAATGCTCAAACTACAAGAATGTTGTAGCTTTTTGTGTTGACTTTTGTTTCTCTGACAACAGGCTTGTTTGGGCACTCTTTGTAGAACACTTCTAATTCAGTTTAATATCGCTCTCTAGTGTAACTTAGGGAGGGAGGATTTTTATGAGGTCCTGAGGCACTTGCCAAAGTGCTGCTCTCTGGGCCTGTCAATGTGAAAAGTACAAAAAGTAAATATGAGCACGCTGTGGTGTTCTGATTGACACTCCAGKGTCCCGACACCCATGGACATCAGAAAGGAAAAGCTGTAAGAAAGGAATCCGTGTTGGAGGTTTTGGTCTGCTTTATTTTGTTCTGGGGAACAAAAATGTGCAGCTGTTGCTTGCTTGACCTTAAATGGAGATGATCTGGGCTTTCTCCAGTGGGATTAGAAATCTGCCACCAGAGCATGTTTCTTCTCATTTATTTAGAGATCCGGTCGATGTTTGGGATGATGTCCAAGAAGAGACGTGTTATGCTTCAGCATACCGGGTCCTTTATTTAAATAATAATAATACTTTTGTTCGCATTGGAAACAACTTCCTTGACTATTTTTGCCTTTCATGTGCTAGTTTTTAAAATTGCAGCTGTAGTCATTGGCCACCTATATAGTCTCTGTAAAGACTTGAAGATGTCGGTAGAGTCATGGATTATTAATGGACCAGAAATGAGCCCTAACCCAAGCCTAAATATTTTAAAAACACAAAAATAAAAAAATACTGCAGTAAATCAGATCCCTCAGAGTAGCACAATATTGTGCTGTTTTGGTTTTCTCTGAGTGCAAATGTTCCTTTACCATGCCACACTACCAAAGTTTTCATGTCTCACTTAATTTGAAAGTAACTACAAATTAAAGAGATGGGAGAACTGGATGTTCCTGCAGATGTGTGCTTGTTTGTATGTATAGGTGGGACACAATTTCAGGTTTTTAGTACTGAAAGCTGGAAAGGAGAATGAGATCTCTCCTTTTTGCAATCAGTATTTTTCAGCAGTAATTCTGAGATGCTTCCTGCAATGAGTGTAAATCAATTATTTGTAGCCATAGAGGTATCAGCAAATGTAGTTTAGGAAAAACCATTTGCTCACCTCTGATAAGAGAGAAGATCCAGCTAATGTATCATTTGGTTGGTTTGTAGTGCTGGTATACCAGAATTTAAAACATGCAGACAGGATTTTTTTTYCCTTGCTTCTAAAAATACCAAAAGAGGCATATCTTCAGCTGGTATAAACAGTAGTCCAGAGTTGCACCAGGTAAGGAAATACTCTGATTAATTTTGKGATATTAATGTTTTTTCATGCCTTTGAATTTTCTTGCTTGAATATGATAAATTTATGACTCAAAACTCTGCACGTTTTGCCAGCTGCCTCTTTCAGTGCCTGTTGGACTTAAGTGGTTCTCCCTTGCAGCTAGTATCTCAAATACGTTCCAGTAGTTGCACATTTATGGATTTGGGGTATTTTTTGGGGGTGTGTGGACCTTTGTGAAACATCCGGTTTTCCTGCTTCTRTAGTCAGGCTTACAGTCTGTGTTCATGTTATAGGAGATGGGTCTTGTTATCCTCCTTTGAGACAGAAAGTATTTACTTTTCCTAAGCATTGGGTAGTCATTAAAGGTTCTTTGGTGTTCACATTATGTTCTTCAGTATTAACAAGATGAACTAACTTTGTGAAACTGCAGCTTGTGAAACATACCATTGCCAAATGATTAAAAATCCTGTACAAAATAATTGCATAGAAAACTGCAACTCAGGCTGAAATATTTCTCATTTTGGGAATGCTACAGGCTCTGGCAAGATTACTTGTCTGATTTGTTACCAGCCAAAGGCTTTTTCTAAGAGTTCAGCTTGAGTATTTTCATTTCAGTCAGTGTTACTGCCCTGAGCTTTTAACCATTAAATTAAATCATAGGGTTGAGAGGTGCATGATACCTGTTGGGTTATCGTTGAAGCTTTGACCTAACACTGGCAGAAAAGTAGCAGAACAAGAAAATTTTTCTGGCTTTTGCTCTCAGAAGCCCCAGTGGCCTCCCTCTTCCCTTCCTGTCCCMCCACAGGGCACATGTATTTCACTTGGTTGAAACAGAGTTAGCATAGACTTGACCTATATAGCTTTTCTATTTTATCATGCAGTATTAAGGGCAAAAATACATGCCCTTTCAAATACCTGGTTGCTTTTATGTCAGTGAAGTTTACTTTTTACTAGCTTAATGAAGGTCAAATAATGAGTTATCTGCTACTATTCAGATTATGTAGTGCAAAGTGCCTTGATATCAGCAACATGATAAAGAATAGGCAGATCAGTACTTCAGGTTCAGTGGTCTTCACTGCACTGGAAGGCTTTTTGTTTTTATGAAATGCTTGAGAACACTATATTTTGGTGTTTTCTAGTGCCCTCAATTGATTAAACTGGATAATTGGCTTTAATTGATGTGCTGAGATTCTTACAGCTAAGAAACTGTGCTGAGTGTCTTTCAGATAAACTGTTCTAGGAAGCACAGAGATTAGTTGTGTTATTTGACGTGTTATGAGTGATGGATGAACAGAGAGACAAAGGCATATGAAGGAGAGATAAAGTTTGAAGACCATGCTCCGATTGCCAAGTGCAATGGTGCTGGATTATCTCCACTTAAAGAGTAACTGCAGAATGGTGGAGAAATGCTTGGGGTTACGTTTCTTCAGCTGTGGTTTGTCTTTAACAGAAGTACATAAACTGTGTCCAAATGCTGAAGTCATTAGCAGCCTTTAGAAGTTTAAGGGTTGTCTTGGGCAGAATATTGTAATGACTGCTGTCATGTCACTTGGAGGCCAGTGGCCTCCAGAAGGCTCATCTGCCTCCCTGGCCTCTTCATCCATATCAATGTGGAGATTGCATAAATCAGATGCTTAACCTTTGTGTACGAGGCAGATCCTTCAGGATAATTTGTAGTGAGTCCTATTCTGAGACGTGCACAGGGAAAACGTGAAGCAAATAACTTTATTTCTCTTGGTTCTACAGAATTGCATCTTTTTTCTTTGTCATTCACTTTTTCTTTTACCTACTGTCCAACCTTCCTTTTTTWAAAATGTTGTGTCTGTTAATGAAAAACTAGCAAAATCCCCGAGATGAATACCAGCTGCTTACTGCTTCCTTTTTTATTATATGCAATTCCTAGCTAAAGTACTAGGGTAACTCTTAAAAAAAGGTTTCATCAGAAGTCACTGAGGTTTGTTTAAGTAGCAGAATGTCTTTTCCATCTCCAGTCATGAAATACTGGTTCACACTTACATGGCTTTATTTTAAAAATAAAATTTTATTTCTCTTACAGCACCCAAAAAATAAAGAATCTCTAAATCTATTGCTTGAGAATTTGAGGGACAAAAACTTCATTTTTCTTCATACCACTACAGA
>NW_028185228.1:776712-888738 GCF_003343005.1 Rhea americana | reverse complement strand
AAAAAAAGTGGATCTTCTCCTCTGGTTCAGATCATCTCTGAGTTGTAAAAATAGATTTCACTGTCTTGAAAATATTTTCTGACTGTGTGTTTTGTTATGGGCAGCTGCTTCCTAATGGAAGTGCTGTTGTCACTCACTGGAGCATGGTAACTTTTGTCACGCTCAGGCTAGCAGATCCTTTTGGCCACAGCAGTCTGACCACCAAGATCACATGAGGGAAAGCTTTTTCTTCCTTACTTTTTGTGACCCGTCTCTTACAGAAGGGACTATTTGCTTTCCTCTTATTAAGGTCTCTGTTGAAAATGAGTTGGTCCTGTTTTGAAATACAGTCCTTTGTATCACTTGGTTATATTAATATATTTGTTATAAAAGTTGTACTGACCTTTCCCGTGAAGCAGATAAAAACAAAGATGGTTCATTCTGAACCGCGAATGCTGTCACCTAGATCAGCCTCCTTCTTTCGTGTTAAAATATAATTGCCTAATTCATGTTGTACTGGATTACTCTGTTTTGAAAAAAGACACTAAACATTGTATTTTTATAATTGGTCTATTGCTGTGGTTGGACTGTTTTCCTGTAATAGCAGCTTTTGAAACTCTTCAGGTTGCAATAACTCCTGTGTAGATCAAAAAGTACACAGATTAAAGACATATCATTTGGCTTGATTGGTTTACTATATTAATGACAGTTGGGAGCAGCGTATGAGCATATTTTTTTGGAGCCGTGGAGAGGAAAGGAGTGTTCCAGTTTAAATAGGGTTGTTTTAGTCTTCAAACATATTTCTAGGGTTGTCTGGCTTCTAGGGGTATCTAGCACAACTGCTAAAATAGTCGGTGTGAATTTTTCAGCTTGTATAGCTGGTATTTTTGATCATACCTGTATCTGTCACCTGGGAATATGCATGGTTTACATTTTAATGGTTTAATGTTTTCATTTGTTAAACAGAGAAACAATGAGAATTTAATGGAGGCTACAAAGGCAAAAGTGTGGAGAATGTTCAAAGTTCTGTACAGAGACCTGGACTGCTGGGTGCTCTTTTCTACCTGGGGGGATTTGCAGATTTTCAGTCATCTAAAATATCTTAGTAATAAGGGTRCAGCAAAGAAAGTTGAGAACACCTTTGGAATTTGCCTAATGGTAGGGTGTAGCCTAATAAAAACAGCAGTGGACTAGAATTTGGAAAATTGTTAGCTATTTTTGAATCCCATCTGCATTACCAGACTGAGGATGTTTTCTCTGATTTCTTTGAAGACTGTAAGAAGGATATTTTAGGCTTGAATCATGGAGCTAGTGGGTGAAAAGATACATATGTGTGGCTTTTCCTATGCTGTTACTGTCCCAGCTTTTAGTTTTCTGCATCCATTTGATAGTATTGATGCAATGTTAGGCAATAGATTAGGGATTGTTTGCTGCAGATACCCCATGTCGATAAGGCTGCAGGCAGCGTAACACAACCAGGCACCTTCCTCCTCGGGCAGTGCTGGGACCTGGAGTGCAGCAGTTACGGCATGTTGCACCGCGATGAAAAATGGATTCAGATCCCTTCTAGCAGATGATGCAGCTTACACCATCTGCATCTTGGCTGTAAGGCCTTTATGGATGGAAAACCCTTTCTTTTTAATCCAAAAAAATATTCAATGGAGATTCACTTTTCTTTTAGGCAGAAGTCTTATTCGCATCTGATAAGAGAAGTGTTTTGGTTACTAAATTTAATCTCCACATGAGAGAATCTGATGTATTTTGGTACTCCTTGGGGAACCTCAAATAAATCCTCTTTGCTCTCTATCTCAATTTCCTTTCTGTGAAATGGGGATAATATGGCTAGTTTCTTTTTGAGATGCTTTGAGACTTAGAAACAAGAAGTACAAATTGCTGGTGACTTTGGTAAAATTCATTTCGTAGAGTGTGATCTTTCCTCACTCCCTTTTCTGCATATGTTAACAAAGTTCTGGTATTCGATTTATTATTATTATTTCTTCCTCCTCCTCTTACTCTATCGTCTAAGGAAAGAAAACACCTTCACACACTGACACGGGTGCTCAAATGCACCTATACATCATACTACTGCTTTTGTTGGACAAGTGCATTTCAAGTACCCCTCATAAACTCAAGTGGAAAAGGTTCACAATCTGGATGGAAGCCAAACAGTTTTTTTAAAAAAATCCATTGTTTATACCGCACACAAATTGTTTGACTACCTTGCATGTCGGGAGGTTCCTACTTTCACAGGCAATTCTGTGTTAATCCAGCTGCATTTCTTCTCAATGCAGAAGTTGCAGATCAGAATTTTCAAATGTTTGTACTAGAAATATTTACTTCCTTCTGAAAATAGGAGGGAAAAAGAGCAGGTATGTGGTGTCTTTGTATGGTTCAAAAAAGCCCCAGACAAACAAACAAACCAAGGGGATTTTTCAAAGGTCTGGAAAAAGTGGCTGAATAACTGCTGTTTACATGATGTTATGAGARGTATGCGATGCTGTACAGCAAGGAGGTTCGAAGTCCTGTCCTAAGTAATGGAAATCTCCTCACTGCAGACCCRTGTGTTACTGTCCTGCTTGGATTCCTGTCTGAAGCACGGATAGTTTCTCAGCATAAGGATTCTTGCAATGGGTGCAAAAAGCATAAGTGTGCTTCTAACTTTTTCATCTGCTAAAGTTTTTCAAAGTACATGTGGGCAGAAGTAAATGAGTTTTGTGGTCATCTTGTGTAGCGTCTGAAATCCAYAGACCTTGTTAACTCTGCTCTGTATGTGGCTGTTTTTTTATAGAGAACCCTCCCCCCCTTTTTTTTGCATCCAATCCCCAATAAGGTGGCTTTACTAAATTCCCTAAATGCTGCTATTTATAGAAAACGTCTTTTCCTCCTCCTGTTCACCTTTCGTCTTGGTCATGGTAATGAGAACTGGAGAACGGCTGAAGTATGTTGTTGGGTTTTYACAGACTCACACAGGATGGTTGAGGTTGGAAGAGACCTCTGGAGATCATCTAGTCCAACCCCCTGCTCAAGCAGGGTCACCTAGAGCTTGTTAGACAGGATCCCCTCCAGGCAGGTTTTGAGTATCTCCAGAGAAGGGGAGACCACWCCCTCTCTGGGCAACCTGTTCCAGTGCTCTGTCACTCTCACAGGGAAGAAGGTTTTCCTCARGGAGAACTTCCTGTGGTTCAGTTTTTGCCCATTGCCTCTAGTCCTTTCACATGGGACAACTCAAAAGAGTTTAGCCCCATCCCCTTGACACCCTCCCTTCAGGTACTTACAAACATTGATCACATTGATTACAAACAGATCCCCTCTCGGTCTTCTCTTCTCCGGGCTRAACAGGCCCAGCCCTCACAGCCGTTCCTCATAAGAGAGATGCTGCAGTTCTGGTTTTTATTGTTGGTGTTGTTCGTTTTTTTTCCTTTTTTTCCTTTTTTTTTCACTCTTTTTTCCCTTCCTTACTATCTTGGTTTATCAGTCTAAAAGGGAGTGGAAAACATAGTGTACTGCCTAGTCATTCCTTTTCCATGTGCTATCGATTAAAACATGTAGAGAAGTCACATCTGCAAAGCTTGAAATGCACAGGTTRAAGTAATTTGGCTGGACTCCATTCTTCCTGCAAATGCCCACTGAGACCAACTCTGGATTGCCATTTTAAAATGAAATTTTCTTGCTTTTGTGAGTCTGTGTGAATACTTGGTAYTGTTTTCATATAAGTATTTTGAACTGCTCTACTTCGGTTTTGTGCTATCTTTTGTTGTTGTTGTTTGTTTTTAACTTCTGTTAAATCTGATGAATGTGACAGTCATGCTTCATGGTTCTTTTAAGGTCATGAAAAGCTGAAATGAGCAGAATGCAGRAAAAAAGACCCTGTTTTCTGGTTCAGGGCCCAATATCTTTCACAGAATCTAAAGATTTTTCATTTGAAAAGATCAAGAACCTCGATAAAGAAGTTGAGGAGGACCATTTTTCCTCAAATTCATATTCCCACTTCATATTAAATTCTGAGTAGCTTACCTCTCTTTCAGTATGCTTATATGTTTTGTTAAGAGAATCTCATGTTCTGTGCTTATTTTAGGGTCTTTTAAATTTTCCAGTGATTGCACAGCAAGGATTCATACCTTCTTCCTTCTAATCTCCCCCCAAGATGCATTCTCCTCTCCTCATGCTCCTGCTACAAAAGGGCTCCTGTGCATTTGTGTCCAAGTCTGTGGTGCAAGCTGTGCTCATCCTTGCAGAGTTTGAGGCAGGCTGGCAAAAATGTAAGCCTCTCAGCTGCTTTCTGGGTCGCTTTCTGCATCTACTCTCCTCTGGCCATAAGCAGAAATAAGTAGTGAGTGAGCAATCAGGCCCTTGCTGAACTGGTGTTTGTAGATATCARCAAGGTGCATTTAACATAAAGGTGTGGGGTTTGGGTTTTTTTTAAGGGTCAAGATTTGGTTAAAGGTGTCTGAGTGCAGATACAACAATGTTTGTACTTTCAGAGGATGATTCTGATTGTTTTGTTGGATGCTGTTAGCATACCATTCATGACTGAGTTGTTGCTTATTTTGTCTTTTCAATTATTCCCCTTTTGGTGGATAATGTATGTCCTGCATTTGTGCAGTACTTAAGACAGTGGTCCTTTTAAAGGCTTTGAATAACTACAGTCACTTTYTGTCATCTTGCTTTCCTACTCGAAATAGGGATTTGAAAAAAATCAATTTAACTTCGTTAGTGTTGTGCACTAAAAGCTTCAAGAAAAAAAAAGCATAGATATTCTCCTTGTGAAAGCTCCCTTTCATCTCCTGAATTTTCGTAGTTTAAAACATTTGGATTTAAGTGTAATGGGAAGATAATATGAACACTTAATAAAACAAGTGTTTCTATACTTAGGAAAGACGCAATTGTTATCAGTGGAAAATTCCAGGCACTGTTGCTTTTAACGTCATATTAAGTGGCACCTAGAAGTGTTTTGTGTTCAAAACATTTGCCAGAATATAAACGGAAAGGTTTTCTGACAAAAATAATACGGGTGTTCAGAGTATAAAGTCCATGTTACAACAACACATAAAAGCAAGAGAGGTTTGTTTGTGGGAAGATGGGCGGAAGAGGGGATTTAATCTAGCCTGTGGCCCCGGGAATGCYGCTTGCACCCCGTAAGAGCGTACTGGCTTGTGGGGGCAGAGAGGGGGACCACAGGGAGGGCTGCTGGGTGGCTGGCAGCCGGTCGCAGCGAGGCTCTCCTTGGCTTMCGCAGGAATAACGTGCATCTGTGGGAATCCTGCAAAGCTGATTTCCAGAGTTAATATATTGACTCTTTAGTTTGTTATTGGAGACTTTTTGCCCAAATGCCATCAAGAGGTAGTGAAACCTTGCCAGTGAGGCAATGGCCTGCTTTCCAGTTCATTTCTCCCAGTAATCTCCTATTAAGTTACGTTCAATAACACCTTGATTTTGAGTGCATACAAATCATAAACTACTTGGGTCAAGAACTGTAGTCTTTGACTCTAGTTTAGGACTGCCGTGCTATATGTGGATAACCAGTCACAAAATATTAAAAAAAAAAAAAAAATCAGAGAGGGCAGGATGTTTCTATATTTTTTCTTAATTCACCTTTAAGTGGAAGTTCCTTTTTTCTGAACTAACCTGCTTACCTAAACACCAGGTCTTGGCTCCTATCTTAACAGTATCACGGCAACTACTTAGTAATAGTTTATTGAAAAGCTCAGAATGTATTTGGTCCACAAACTGGTATTTTTGAATGGTTTGGCTGGGCCACTGCAAAAAATGTYGTCTTGTACCCTGCTTTTCCACTTATTAGTGTGTGTGGACACTAGTGACCTTGTGCAATGAACTCACTGATCAGAGACTGCCCTAGATACAAGTACCAGTTGTGTGTATGGGGTGGAGGAAGAGCACAGGGCTTCGGCTGCCAGGAGGCAGTTGAAAGATATGAATGTGTCAAGCAGTGGGGAGAAGRGGCAGGAGAATAGGACCTTTCCTTTTGAGAACTGTATAAATTTATGCCATGTTTAAGTGACCATGTAGCTGCTATCAAAACCATGCAACTGTGCTATTAGTAGCAAAATTCTGCATTTTTCTCCCTCCATGGTGATTAGCATACTTGACCTGAGCATTTGTTTTCTCTCTTCTGTGTTAGTATCCTGGTAACCATTTGGTTGCTATGCTTTGCTCTGAATTCCTTTGTAAGCTACGTGGAAAAGGACCATGTCTTCTTCTCGTACTGTGGTTATCAAACCCAACCTTGATAAAGTTCAAAAGCCTTAGTTTCAGAATAAACAGTGCTGGGAAGAAGGCAAATAACGAACTTGCAGGACAGTCAAATTCCTCCCTGGCTTATGTGGGCTGAGTGCATGAGGTCTCTAGTGAGTGTGTAATGTCTGGTGTGCAATGCAGATGCCATTTGTGAAGAAGGCTTCTTTCAAACACATTTGTTGAAGTTTTTGATGAATAGCTAGAGTGCAGGTTGCTTTTAGGAAGCATTGTAATGTTGTTACTGTTCATTCTTTTCCTTTTGAAACCTTCTTCATTCACTGATAGTGTCACTGATATTTTAATTCTTTTGATTGAAAAAAAATCTTTAGGAAGTCATATAATAGGTGCAATAATGCTGTTACATCTAACAAGGACATTCCCCCTCCCCTGCCCCCAGCACCACCTCTTACAGCTCATGATTGCAGTTTTAAACTCACTGTAAAAAGAAGAGAAAGGGGGGGGATAGAGCACTAACAAAAGACTTCATGTGCTTATTTCATAAAGTCCTGTATGGTTTTGCAGTGCTAAGTTGAACGAGTYGGATTCTATACAGGCAAAAAACTCAGGTGAAAATGGTCAAGAAGACCAAATTTTTTTTTGGTTGTATTGCTTTGTCAATTTTGAGACTCCCAARTTGCCAACGCTATGTTAGACTTCTGCAAATTAGGATAGCAATTACTGCAACTGTCATACTGKCCTCTTGCGTAGAAGTCCTTTGTGTAGCATCTGTGCAGTTCAACTGTGGCTACATATTTTAAGATCTAATTCATTTGTTTCCTAGCCTTCATATAGGCCGAACTTCTCTCAGTATAGTGTWGTCAATTCTGTGCTTGATCAGATTAAGTAAATCTCAACATAATTTATTCCCAACGCTAATAAGAAGTACAGATATGTACGTCGAGCCATATATTCCTAAGGGCTGGGTTGCTCTTTAGTTAGTAGCTGTTTCTGAATTGTTTCCAGTTTTCCTAATTGTGAGATTTTGGGACTGCTTTTTGCCTTTTCTTTAGTTTCTCCTCTTCCTCTCCCCAATATTCTTATCTCAAATTGTCATATCTCAGATTTCATTCCATTAAATTTGGTTTTACGTGTACTTTAAACCTAAGAAATAGAAAGTATTTGCTGATTGATTTCATGTCTCTTCAGCCTTTGTCCATGGTATTTAGCTCTTCTAGCATTTCTTCATAAATTAGTCTAAGTTTCTTAGTCATTACAGTTGCTCCTTGTTTGAACATGTTCTACTAATTTYGATGGTTTTCTGGTAACATGGTGCCCAGAATTGAACGTGTTAGTACAACTGGGTTTACACAAGAGCTRTTTAAAGTCAGTATCTTATTCCTTTCCTCTCTCTCTTTCTCTGTGACCTGACATAAATAGGTGATCCAGACTTGCAATAAGCTTGTTTTCATTCAGATTAAATTATGAATGTCTACTAAGTTTATTCTCCCTGGTAGTATATGGTGTCCCATATGTTAATTACTTTACTGTTTATGTGTCTATATTAAATTTGGATTGTATTTGASAATTTTTCCCAAGCTTCGACTTTTTAAGCTTTTTTCATGCTGKCTTTCATTACTTTCTGTTGGTAATGCTAACCTCTTAAAGATACTTTCGTATTTTTCAGTACTTCACATTTTTTTTTGTTTCTATTTTAGTTTTAATCATTTTCTTCTCCTTATTAGAAAGCCTCCGATGAACCCCAGATATACCACTGATTGGGTAAGGGTACAAGGGCATGATTAGATGTTTTCATCCCCACAACTGATTTAGATTTGTAAAAGTGTAGCAAAATATGGTGCAGTCCAAGAGTGCTACTGATGATACTCTGCTGAGCAGAAATTCTGTGGCCCTCCAACGGCATTGATGGAGCAGCATGGAGCAGTAAATAGGTGGCGGTGAAATGCAGACACCAGAACTGCAGGCTGGTTGGGGTTGGAAGGGACTTCTGGAGATCAGCCGGTCCACAGTCACAAGTGGACCGCAAGTCAGGATTTCTCAGTTTGGTCCACAGTCCTGTTTTTACTTGTCTTTGAATATGATACAAATGCTTCCTTATGGCTGTTCTTCCTAGTGCCTTTCAGCAAGGCACAGCACCCTTCTGCAAACGTGATTCCCTGCCTTGCTCTGGAAACAGCTTACAGCTAAGGCCTGATTCAAGCACTGTGGGCTGYTCTCGCTTTTCCTGCTGGAGAGCCCCTAGCTCTATCTGGTCATGCTGGCAAGAGACTGGCTGATCTTGTGGGACACTTAAAAGGAGCAGTTGTGTGCTGACGCGCTCAGCCTGATGTCAGGAAGATGTCTGGATGGAGAGGAAAGGATGTGTAGATCCTCCTTTTCTTTCCTTACTCATGGCATGGAGCAACTGCAGAGCAAATCAGACTGCTGTTCTGCCTTTGGAAAGCTAATYCTTTTCCCATCACTGACAGGGAAATGATATGAGGGATCTCTGCAATATTAGTGTGTTTGGGTTTTCTGCTGCAATATCTAACCTTTTCTTTCTCCATCACTGTCTGTCAAGGTGGTATGAGAAGTGCTGTGTCCCTAAGGCACAGCCCATGGGGAGGCTCATATTCACTTCCTTGACTGTCAGTCAAGCAAGAGGAACTTGTTCTCTTGCTGACATTGGTTGCAYTGATTCTTTACATTGGGTTAGCTGTTGGGTGTAGGGCTTATCTTTCTCCTGAATACTGAAAGCCCCTCTACAAAGTTTTGTTTTGTTTGTTTGTTTGTTTTGTGATTGCTTAGGGAACAGCAAGCACTTGGCCAAAAGGGATCATTTGCTTAGCATAACTTTTGGCTTTCTGCTAGCTGTTAGTAATGGGCTGTGGGAACTTTGCTGTTGGAGGCTAGACAATGCTAAATTGTTTTGACTACATCTTAAAAAAAAAAAGAAAAAGAAAAATCAAACATTGCTTTTTTGATGTTGGCCATTGGTTTTTTGGACTTCACATTTACTCTATGGTATAGCCTATTATTTGAAATGTTCTGCTGCTCTGTGCTGAGGCACTGAACTGCTTAAGGCAGAAGCCCATGAGCATATTTGGAGAAGATAATTAAAATCAGCATAATTAAAATCCTAGCCATTATTGGCCTAAATTATCCAAATGTTGTTATCCTCTAGTCCAGAGAAAATTATTTTCCCACTGTTGAGAAACATGATGGAATCCCTCAGCAATGTGTGTTCCAGCAGTAAATATTTGCATATAGGCTAGTACAGCAAAGATTATTTTTTTTCCAACAGCAAGCTGTGTCTCAGCAGTGACTTGAAGACTTGCCAGGTCCTAAAAGTCAAGGCCAAGCGCATGCCAAAAAGCAAGCTAGTTAGGACCTTTGGACGCCACCGTGCAAAGGATACTGTTTTAACTGAACAGATGTTCTCAGTCCAAGCTTGATATGCCTGGAAGAGGTGCCAGTTGATAAAAATAGTTGTATTTTCTAGGGCAGATAGCAAAGAATGCTGTGCGTTTCAGGCCAGTATTGTTTGTAGTTGTGGAGGAGTCAAGTTGAGTACTTGAAGCTGTAGATGGCTTTCTGTACTTGAGTCCTAAAAATGTATTTTGCTCTCACTATTTGATTTAATGTCCTTAGGAGACCAAATTCTCAGATGTAAGTGGACCACCTGTGTGTTACCAGACAATTCAAAGCATCTAGAAAGCTGTTGGGAGTAGTCAACATCATGTGCTCATAAATGAGTGAAGTGTCTTGTTATTCTGGGCAGTGCTGAGAAGTATTTTTAGCSTCTTTTTTTTAATTGCTGAAATATGATACCAGAAACATTTTTTTTGTCTGTTTGGAGTGATAAATTGAAGCACACAGCTAATAGAGCATGATTTTATATTATTTCTATATACAACATGAATATACTCTGTAAGATTGAACATATTCCAAAGTCAAAAACATTTTGGTCAGTCAGCTAAGCAGCCCATATATACTATAGATATTTTTAAAACCTGTTCTTAATATCTGATTGGCAAAATYCCTAACTTTGCAAAACATATTGCATTGCTTGTTAGCTGCCTTAATATTTAGTTGACTTACACAGTCATTTATTGTGCTGAATTTGAAGTATTTCTTTTTAATTTGGTGCAAACTATTAAGTTTGCTTATGTGCTAGATTTAAGTAATGGGTTTGCTTTGAAGAATTTTACTAGAGGAAACCACTAGTGGTTTCTAAAACGCTTTCAAATCAGACGGATTCATAATTACCTGTCTTTAATCTTCTCCCCTCTGTGTCCTTGCTTGCTTACTTTTCTGAAGAAAGTTCATTTTTATAGCACAGTCCTAAAGACAAAGCTCACCGTGTTCAATGAATGGGAAGATACGTCTTTAAAAAGCCATATATTTGCTGTTCATCATGTCAAACTCTTGAGTTTTTTTTGAGTAGAGATGGAATTTATGGCTCTGAGAAGCAAGAAAAAATGAGTAAGTATCTAGTCCAGCTGGATTTAGGACTGTTTCTTTCTCTTTTTTTCAACTGTAGCCCAAGGATATTGAATTGAATATAGAAAAGCATTCAGCACTATGGAGGAGAATAAGCAAAGGAAACATTTTCATGACACAAAGTACAGTGGTAGCTGCTGATGCTGTCACTTTACTGCGTGGCATGACATRCATGACTAAGGGGGACTTTTAACTGAAATAGTTTTGTACTGGTGCACATTATTTCAACCAGTGACATGGATAGCTCTTAACATAGGAGACYGTGTGACAGTTCTAAAGTATTCTGTAAGCACCAAAGACTACTTTGAAGTTACCTGGTCTGGATTCACAGACCCAGATCAGATTAATTTTAGATCCACAGATCCTTAAATGCTCTGTACATGCATTATGTACGAGAAAAATCACCACTTTGTTTCTTTCCTAAGTTTCATTAGACCACTCCTCAAACAAACAAACAAACAAAAAATCAGGGTTTTAGAATCACTACAAAATCCTGAAACTTGTAATGATACTAAAACCGTGATTTTTTTTGTTTGTTTGGGAAGTAGTCTAATGTGATCTATATAATGATTGTTGTGCRTGAAAAATAAAGCAAGAGAACTGTTAAATCAGTTTCAAAGGTCAACAGATTGTAGACTTGCTCCAAGCAGCACTTTGCCATTTCTGTTCCCCACTTCCCAGTAGGTTGCAGTACTATCTTTAACGTAACTTCCTTGAACGAGCATAATAATTAATGGAGTTAATTACTAGAAATTGCAGATGTGATAAATTTCATTCTCACAAAACCTTTAAACATATTAATGTCAAAAGTCGTTGACTTCATGGGATACTTTTCAACAACTACCCATTTATGCATGAACAAACCTAAACATTGATGCATGGTGTTACCTTCATCAAACAACTTACAAAAATGTTGCTGTTTTGTTACCAATCCAGAGCATCTACTGGAACCTTAGTCTTCGGTAAGTTATTTTAGTCTTGAAATGAAAGCCTATGTACCATACAGAGTTATATACATTCTGTTCCCATTATACAAATTCTTTTMCGTTTTGTGCCTGAACATCACACTTCAGGTGTAAAACAAACAATTTGTGAATGCTCTGAATCCACAGAATAGAAACCTGTAGAAATAAAAAAAGGGCGGGAGGAGGGGGAAGAAGATGCTAATGGCTGGTTATTTATACCATAGCACAGATAGAGTAGGCTTTCTTGGAGTTTTGGTAGAAGTTAGTGAAAACATGATAATGCCATAAAATGAAGACAAGAAAGGCCTTCAAGTAGGCAGGAATACCTTTAYATGTATTATTCTAAACAGACATTTGTTTGACTTGCTCTGAAAACCTACTGGGAGGAGACCCAACAACCTTCCTGGCAATGTGCTTTAGTATTTCACAGACCTTAGTTAGAAGCATTTCCTATTAAACAAATACATCTTTTATCGAAGTAGTGTTCTATAATGAAACACTGTGTTCCAGCTTAGTTTTTTCACATGCAAGATAGAACTGCATAATACTTTTTTACAGACCATGTTCCTGATAAAACATCCTAGTTTGTTGTTTACTGTTCTTCTAAAGCATGTTGTTGCTGGATTGCGCTCAATTTGACTGTAATCTACAGATCAATTTGCAGTGAGACACACAGCTTGGGTTATGTGAAAATGAATGAAAGCCTGAAATCTGTTACTTGTGAAGCTTTTATTCTTGAAAGCAGTTAGAATTATATTTCCACATTCTGTATTTAAAATGGATGTATGTTTAGAGAATTAATTCCTTTCTTCCTGTATGCTAAGGTTCTAGGGGAGAGTCCAAGCAGTAYGGTAAGTGTTATCTGTACGTATATGCAGGCCTAAAGCTATCAAACTCTTTTTATTCCGTAGAGCAAAGAATAGTTGTAGCAAGATCTGAACATTTAGCACTGTTTGCCTTACCTATGTATTTGAATTCTGATGAACTTTTCATCTCAAACAGCATTCAGAGCTATGAATTCATTTAGGAAAAAYGATAAAATTTGTAAATTGGTGATGCTGGACTAAAGTTTGTTTAAATAAAGGTTGTTTCAAATAAGCTTGTTTTATATAAAGCAAAACTGGATAGATTGCAAGACAAGTGCTACATTTCTGACACAATAAACTACTTTGTGAATTCTGTAGTATCTAGGGCATTGCTAACCATTACCGTTTTGGAGATTAATTACACAATTATTTTGTGCAGGTGCTGACTGGAACGTCTCGTCAGAGTTATCCAGCTACCAGCTATCAGGACTTCAGCAACTGGGAGTCTCTAATGAAAATAAAAGAAGGGCTGCTAAGGCAGAAGGAGATTGTAATCGATCGGTGAGTAACCTGCTCTGGTCACATTGGCTATACCTGAAAGCTATGATATTAAAATTGACTTTTATGAGAGCTGTTTATTCAGGAAAGTGTTTAGGTTTTAGGCCAGCAAATGTTTATGCACAAATATGTGGGACCTAGTGGGACCACATAGCCAAGCTGGCTAGAAGTCTTTTGCAAAGTTGGGTATTTGCTTAGGGGTTTAATGCCTTTGCAATGGGAAAGGGAGAGTGAGACCAATAGCCAGTTGTGCTGTCGGCTTACCCAGCTTAGCTTCCTGAAAGTCTGGGGTTTGTGTCAGACATCTTCCTGCTTGCACCAGTCTTTGGAAGTGACTGGCAGGATGAGATTGGTAAAMTGCATTTTTCAATTTTCATTTCCATGACAAGTAGAGAAATGCACTATATTTGAAACCAGTTGATAAAGCTTTAAGAAAGTGGCCTTTGCAGAAATATGCAAGTGGTAAAATCCTACTCAAATGCTCATACAAGTTATTCAGATAGTAAATCCACTGTGTATATGTAAATAAATACTTTGTTYCATACTGCAGTTGCTATCAGTCTGAAATAGGCCATGGCAGCAATTCACAGCTGGAAGTTTCTGGAACATTTGAAATAATTTCTGGAGTTCTTGATATTTGATGAAATGAAATGAAGCCTTGGTGAAGAAAACGTCCTGCTTTTGCACTGTCTGAGGAGCTTCATCCTAGTGAAGCTTACACTAAAGATGTCCTCCTTAAATGTCCTAATGCAGCTCGTGATGACATTTTTATAATCAACATAATTATAGTTTGGCTTAGTCTGTGTTTTAATAATAAACTCTTGGTTTGTGGCCAAAAGACGAGCAGCTGTGTCTTGGAATAGTTGTGTCCTCTTATTGATGCTTTGCTCCCCAGCGTGAGGAGCACTGTATAAAGCAGGTATGTTAATCACAGGAAGGACAGGCATCTGTTGTGAAGGTTTTCATAGTTCTAATAGTTCCTCTCATTTAATGAGTGGAAGTAGATAATTTGGGTGTAATTTACTTTAGGATCAGGAGGATTGTACTTGTGTACAGTCTTTCATTGGACTGTGTCATCACAGCCTTCCTGATCACTACAGAATGGAAAAACATGGTCTTTGCTAAACTGAAAGAGGATCAGATAAAAATGTGGTAGTTTAAAATCTACTGTGTGCTAAGGTTTATAGCTTGGGAGACATGACCTAGAATCCTAGGTCCTACTTGTAGGCTGTTGGTGAATACAAAGGCCCAGGTTGTGAATAACCAARAACTGTAACAACCTGCAATAGAGCGAGGAATTGCTTGGGTTTAATTGCACGTTTGTGAACTGCGGTGGCCGAGACATGGGCACGCCGTCCTGCCGTGCTGCAGAGGTGGTGATTTCCCAAAGGGATAAGCAATTGAAACAGAAACATCCTCAGCTGTTGCAGAGAGTGCATCTGTCAGAGCCTTTTGATCGGCTGCTTCAGGGCTGTCTAAATTACAGCAGTTTTTCCAGGCTCACTACATCAATAGTAATGCTGTATAACCTGCAGCCTGCCTGTCGGTGCTCAGGCTGTCACCAGCGTTTGTAAGCACGTCTCCTGTGATGGCTAGAGCTACCTTTGCCTCTGCCAGGCACATATCATCCTCTGCATGAAGGTTTGTTATGCAATGGCAAATAAAACTTCAGCTCACACTATTCTTCTCACACTGAAAATTTGTTTTCAGCCAAAGGTGAAGTTTCATTTGACTGAAGTGACAGTTTGCAACTAGTTACCTGCTAATGTTAGTTGATACTGTCCATGCACAGAAAGAAAAGCTGTCTCTTGATATCCAGTGGCTATGTGTTAGTTCTTTTTTCTGCAAGGCATACTTTTACGTGACTTAATCATAGAGAATACTGTTCTCTGGATTTCTTACAGAAGTYAGTTGAGGTGATTCCTTTTCATTCGACTGAATGCATTTGGGAAACTATTAAAGTGAATAAAGACCAGTCAGTGATCTTACATTCATTTGCTTTAAGTAGACCTCCTCAGTGTTAGCATTAAGCACATTGTAAATTACAGTAATTTCGTATTTTCCAGGGTTTACAGTTAAGTCACTTGGGGTTGCAAGCCATGACACTGAGAGTTAAGATAGTATTGGGGAGTAAACATAGGTCTTTCAGCTCCTCGTCTTTGTTGATTTGAACCTACCTTAAACGTCTTTTCAGAATATGACTTAACTGGGCATGAGCGGCCTAAAATAAGTATATAAAGGCCTAACATTGCTAAGACTCAGTTAATTGTATTTCAAGGTGATGATATTTAAATTGCAAAGTCCATGCTTTGAGGAAGTGGAGGAGCAATTCTTTGTTGAACGAGATTTCGATAATAGATGTTTTGCTGAAATATCCCGTCGTGTGTGGTTCTTATGGAGATTTAAAAGGTTTAGTTTCTTGAAGTCATGCCTGACCTTGAATTTACAAATGGGTGACTGGATGATGTCAGCAAGGCTAGTTTAATTCTGGAGGGGGAAGAAACTCAGGAGGGATAGATGAACCTGCTGCTGGGAAACTGGAGAAACGGTACAGCATCCTGTGTGCGACTGTCCAAAGAGGGTGCTTCAAACCCAGCTGTTTGCCTTTGGCAGGTACAAGAAAAAGCTGAATGAAAAGAAATATACTGGAAACACTCTCATCTTGCTCTTGTCACCAGCTGCAATTTCAACCCTAAAGTCCTTATCAAGTGTTTTTAGGTTAAAACACCCTGCACCAGGGCACCAGTAATCCAGGAGGTGAAAGAGATGAACATCACTTTGCAGCATGCACCTTGTTCTGCACAGTGATTCCCAAGCCTGCTGATAGGCAGGCCCTGGAGGCTCAGGACGTAASTAKMKRYWKAASMKSTTMWRYMKMTAYTTATTTATTTATTTATTTATTTTAAAGATTGGGGAGGAGGATGGGGAAAAAGGAAACAGAAACCTACTGCCTGCCTCCTTTCTTTTCCACACTATGAAGAAGAAAGGCAAGAAAAGTCTAATTTATTTATTTATTTATTTTAAAGATTGGGGAGGAGGATGGGGAAAAAGGAAACAGAAACCTACTGCCTGCCTCCTTTCTTTTCCACACTATGAAGAAGAAAGGCAAGAAAAGTCTAATCCTTCTGGATTAGATTGTTAAACTTCCTCATTTTGCATCTTCAGTCTAACAGATCTGAATAGCTGCAAACAAGTTTCAAAGCGTTGTTAAAAAGAAAAAAAAAAAGACGCAGGGAATGATACTTGGCATGTGCACCTAAATACTTGGGTAGCTTTTTGTATTGCTGGAAACTGAAAGAAAAAAACAGAATTAAAAAAAAAAAAAAAAAAAAAAAAAAAAAAAACAGACACTTGGGTTTGTAAAATAAAATGGGTGGCTTCATTTTTATTGTATACACTGTGGTGAACATCAGATTTACTAACAGGTTAGTTAAAAATGATTTGATTTGTGTAGTTGCATATTTTAAGCATAGATGACATAGAAGCATAAATGGGTGGATATAAGGGCAGTTTTGTTTTACTGTATAAAACTACTGCAAGGATCCCTGCCAAATTAACCGCCAAGTGATTGCAGTCTGTGTTTGTATGTCCTAAAAAAGGGATTGTGATCCTGCTGTTATGGAGGGAAAATGTGGGGTGATGAAGGAAGCCTTGCATGTGTGTGCACACAAACACAACTGCCTTCTGAGAGATGTGTCACAGGGTTTTTTCCTACCATCCATTGGTACAGGCTGTGAGTAAGGATTTAAGGATTTGGCTGTAACGGGAACTTGCAGCTGTAAAACTTATTACTAGAATGTCTGTCACCCACAGTACAAAATAATTGGATTATTTCATTGCTTTACTACTTCAGGAGTTTAATATGTAACACTACAWTATGTTTAGCACCAGAGGGAGCCATCAGTGTTTGTATTGGTTTAGTAAATCACACTGTTACACTCTACTGAACAGAGGAGCAACACAAAGAATTACACTAGCAATATTGAAATTATAATGTCAGTAAGATTGAGAATGTTGCTAAGACTGGCCTGCCACTGTAGATGTCTCCAGTGTGGTATTGGCACTGCTTGTTTGGCAAGGATTGCACACAGAGGGATGTGAATAAATGCCAAATATCTGAACATATGACATAAGCGGCTGAGAATAACAGCATTCTCTTCCCAACAGCTTAGGGGCTTTCAAACTGCTTTTTAAGGAAAGGTAGATATAAAAGTTATAATTTTAGTCAATAGCTTTCATTCTTTAGGACATAATAATTTTTTAAATTCTTAAAACAACTGCTAAATTGTTCGTTTTGCATAGAGGAACTGTGTTTAGATTTACATGTTTTCATCTGGACAGTAGAATTAGTTTTCTTTGCCTCCTGTCAATTTGCCCTATCTTGATTTGTTCATRTCAAACTGCATGTGTTTTGATAATATTTATGTTACTACTAATGTAAAGTTGCAATTCTCTTGATTTTTGGGATGCTCTGTTAAGATATTCAGTATTAGCTTGTCCACTTGAATGACATATTTATGCAGTACATTCTGAGGAAGTCCTATTAAAAGCTTTATGCCACCCTGGATATGAATGAATATATGTAAAAATGGGAGTCCTAAGCAGGCGATAAGGCTGTAAGGAACCCTCTCAGGGTATCTTGCTGTGTAAAATACTGTTTTCTCACAATAATAACCTGAAAATCATACATTTTTTTTTTCTTAATATTGCTAGTTGCCTTGATAATTTGTGATTGAGATCTATCTGGGGTTAGTAAACTTTCAGGATGATTTTGCTATAGAATAATTATTTTAGCAGTTCTAAAAGTTCACCTTCTCACAGATGAATAGTACTACTATCAATGAAATGGAAATTATTAAGTCTTTCATTAAATTTTACATAATAGCCTAAGCCGTGGCAATAATGAAAGTACGGCTAGAAAGGACCTATCTAATCTGTTTTATCAGGCTGAAGGGATGATAAACTGTAGCGGTATCATTCCTCATAGCTGTTTATGTAACCTGTTCGTAAAAGTCTTCAATAACAGATGTTATTATATATATTATATTGTATTATAACAGATCTTTCAAGGTTGGATAGTTTGGTGATTTATTAGTTTAAACATAAGAAAACTTTTCCTAATATGTCTCAGTCTTTCCTCATAGGTCATATTTTCTAGACCTCTGGTAGCTTTCGTTATTCTYTGGACTCTCTCCAAGTGATTTACATCTTTCCTGAAGTGTCCAAATAGGACAGTTGAGGTCTCCCTTCTGCTGCATGCCCGTGCATTGTACAGGCCATCGCTCTGCGATGATTGCCTTTTTTGCAACACAACGTTGTTTACTTGCATTTAGTTGTGATCAGCTGTAAGCCTAGATCATTTTTCCTGTGGACCTGCTGCTGGGCTGCTTTCTATTCTGTAGATTCAAATTTTTTAAGGAAGCTCTTGTTTTGGGCAGGGATGAAAACAGTGGGGGGAAATGTCGGGCTTGCTCTGTGCTTGTTGTGCCAGGAGACTGCACAAGTTGGGAGGGAGGGTGCAGTCCTTTCTGAGCAGACAGCTGTGTCTGTATCCCACTCTTTTCATGTACCCTGCTTGACCAAATAGCAGAAAACATTTGTTAAAGTGCAGTGCAGTTGTTGACTATGCTTCTGACTGGCCTCCCTGTACTTCACCACTAAAAGACCTTTCAGGGGTCAGACTAGCATTTCAAGCTTCTGTGCAATTCAAGAAAACGGTCAGTTGAAAAAAAAAAAAAGCAATCCTTCCAGAGCAGAGATTGCCTCCCAACTCCCAGAGGTGGTGGTGTTCCCATCTTCTTGCCAAGATAAGCTTCTCCTCTGACTGGTGGAAAGGTAGCATTTGCTTTGAAGCACAGACACTTAAAGTGCCTTGCAAAAACCCCAGACTTCACTGCATAAAAAAGATGGGACCGTTTTCATTCCCGAGCGTTAGTGATACCAGCGTTTCTTGGTCTTTTTATCTGCTGAGTTACGGAAAATATATTTGCGTTGTTTTTAGGACTGATCGCTCTCCCTGTCAGTACTCTGCACGTTTGGACTTGTCTCCCAAGAGGTCGAGCCTTTAAAACAAGAGGATATGAAAATTAGTGTCCAGCTTCTTAAGCAACAAGACAAAGCAGGATACCGCTAACTGTGGCATGGAGCCAGAGATATTTATACTRTAGAAGGACCCATATTATATGATACTTTATATCCTGATTCTGAGGAAATCTGTTCAGGGCGTTTTCACCTRAAGCAATTACTCCTCTGTAACTTGTGACCTTTGAAGGTGTGAATCAATTGCCATTTGATTTATTATGAAGTTAGCAATGTCTGTTTTCTGGTGGAAAAAGCTCTCTTCTAAAGTCCTAAAAGTGTTCAAAGATACTGGACCTTTTCCTTGACCTCTAGTGTGGGACTCTTAAGAGACTTAAATTAGTGTAAATTTAAAAGTTATAGGGAGGAAGCGCTTCTCCGGCAGACATGGGTCTTTAAAATYTCTGTCATGTTAGAAGCAATCAATAGTAAGATGGATTAATAGCAACCAGAGGAGCTGGTCCCACATTTCAGGTAACATGGTTTATTTCCAGCTGAATGCAGTAGCTGACCTTGTGCTGCTGGGCTGTTGAGACGTGCGTGCGTGTGAGTGTCGGGGGAAGCCTGCATCCACTGTTGTGGTGAGCTAGTCCTACCCGAGCATGAGAAAATGAGGCGAAAGCCGGTTATGTCATCCAAACGTTTTAAGAGATACCCAGAAGCACTTTGTATCTTAAACAGCTTATTTGTTATTAACTCTCGTTTTGCTATTTACATAGAATTGTAACGCTCGCTCACGGGGTGGGGGAATAAACAGGGAATTTGTGAGCAGGGCTGACTTTTGTGGTAAGCAGAGCGTTGTCCTCGAACCTTGCTGCACGGGCTGCGGGCCTGTTTCCGTAGAGCCGTGTCCTGGGGCGAGCTCCTCTCGGAGTCCCGAACGCCCCGGCCTCGGGCTCGGGCCGCAGCTGGGACGACCGACCCGTACCGGGGAGGCTTCTGGGGTCGGTGTTGCCAGYGGCGTACGCGAGCTGCGTTTGCGACGGCGGCTGAACTTCCCTGCAGTCCTTTTAAATAAAGCTCACGGCCTGCGGTTGTGCTGTGGATCASTAGTAACAGCTGTGGGGTAAGGGAGGATTAAAACTGTCTCAGCATATGACAACATCAGGGATAAAACACATGCGGTATGAGGTCTCCAAAGACTTAGAGGATTGTGTGTAAATAGTAAATATGTTTCTGTGGTGTTTATTTTTTATCCTACTGGTCCGTTTTCAATTACTCTCTTTTTTCCTGTGTGCTGTGAGGTTAATCATATTTTGAGAGAGATGGTTATGTGAAGAAGTTATACAGGATCTACACAGACTTAAAATATTTATACTGGGTGTTTTGTTGGCAAAGTTTTAGAATGGTAGAGAGCATTACCCTTTGCAGAAGGAAAAGAAGGAAATAGTCACGCTCCTTGCTAGAGCAGCTCTGTTTCATCATGGATTAATTTGTTTCACTTTTTTCCTGCGGGGATTTGGTACGGTAAGGAAAGGATTATGAAAGGAAATATGGTAGTGTAGTTGAAAGTTCAAAAATGTTTCAGAATGTTTAGTTCAGGCTGTTGAACTGCTGTCTGTTACGGAAGGCGCTGGTAAGATAAGATCAGCCATAAAGAGGAAATTGTGTAGTAGTCTCAAGGGATAAGTGACAAATGGCTAAATTATTTTAAAACAAATGTGGCAAAGTTATCTTAACAGATATATCCAGTAAGCAATGGGATGATTTAAAAAAAAAAAAAAAAGATTTTTGATCATAGGTTAAGACATCTCATACTAAATGACTTTGCAATCTGTGACCAAGCATGCAACAAAATTCGTCAACACTTCATATTTTCTCATGCGATCACACAAACTGTTGAGCTCATTATATATGAGTCGTTACAAGTAAAACGCGTATTCCTTCTCCTAATCTTGACATCTACTTTTTCCAGAATGTTTGTAGCTTTGTAGTGCCATCACACAAAAAGACCCCAACCAGAACTGCATGTTATGAGTTGCATTGCATGAGTTGTTTTAAGATACTACAGAATCGCACTGTTTTCCCATTAATCTCAATTCTTATAGATGTAAAAATAAGGCAACATAAAAAGGTGAGTGTTTTTAGGGGTTTATCACTCTTTTACRTCACAGCTTAGAAGTTTACCTTCTAAAATATGTTCACTCTCTCTTTTTAAATAGTGAATTTCTCTTGTAAACCAAATGATTGGGAAACAGTCAGCTGATGGCTAGCTAGGATAACAGATACTCCCTTTAAATAGTTTCTTTTTTTATTTGTATTTCTCTTAAAATTTGCAATTGGCATCTTTTCAACTGATACATCTTTAGGGAAGTCTTTTACTACATTTCTCTTCTGCTTCATTTTATTGCTTGCCTCATGATAATATTTTCAAAATGTTCCCTGCACAAATACTGGTCTTGCTTTTTACTTTTAGAGGTGTTCTCTTGAAGTTCGCCTATGTTTGCCGTTCATCACCTCGTAGGTTTCTGGGTTTAATTCTCAGTTCAGCATCATTATTTTTAGAAAAGCAAATCATATTGCACATTTAGAGATGTTTTGAGAAACAATTTCATGCTTCCATGCAAATATCTCTTAGTATAAAGAAGACAGTAAAAACAAACCAAGGAAGTGAAATTAAAGGAGTACACAGAATTATTTTTTAAATTAATTGGCAAAGTAGCTATGTATGTTAATGATTTCTCATAGGTCAGTGAGACAACTCATCCTGTGCAGTTATTGATGTGCCCATTTCTTCATGAAGGATACAGCAAATCTCCAAGTCCTTATCTGTAGTATGACTTTGGTTGGAGTTGAGACCTGGCTTGTATTTGCTCTGTAGACATGCTAGTTCAAATTCGAATGTGATTTTAAGTGGTGATATAATTATTTCTGCTGTGCCCTGTCCAAGTGTTTGCTTTAAGAAGTTAATTTCTGGTTTAGTATGTAGTGTGACGCTTAACTCTAGCAGTAGGAAACATCTTATGTAAAGCGGTTGATTGAAAAGATCTTAAGGGGAGCAAAAAGCAAGTTTATGGGAAAGCTATGCTCTCCATATTATATAATGCCTTTTTCTTTTTAATTTCTTTCTGCTCCTCCTGATTTGTAAGTGTCTCAAGCCTGTGACAAAAGTTAGCTCTCGTGAAGAGAGAAGATGCAGAGCAGAGGTCCAAGAAAAATGGTGTATTTCATTTTCACAAACTTCTTCATGCTTGCATTTTTGGTTACGGGAGTAAATGAGGACAGAATTACTGTTTACCCCTCCTCCCCACCAAATTTTTTTTCAAATCATTTCTACGTGATTTATTTACTGTTCTCATTTGAAAATAGGCCATTTGGTATGTGTATGTTGTTGGAAAGTATGCTTAATGTGGAAGTTATGTGCAGCTATAGTTTAGTAGTTCATATCCTGGTAAGAGTCTGRTTCTAGAGTTAAACTAGATGAATTTCCTTCTGGCTGTAGTGGAGAAGGCCCATAGGTAATGAAGGTCCAGGATTATGAAATATCTAACGTGACTGTATGTAGTATTTTTTACTGCTTTATTTGACAACGTGGGCGAGAAAAAGTAGGTTGAACAGCACTGTTGCAGTATTCTCAAGTACCAATATTAAGACCTATGTTATCTCAATCTCTAGTACATTCTCTTTCTTTTCAAATCTGTGTATTACAGGCAAAAGCAGCAAATTAACAATTTACATCAGAAGATAAGGGAAAATGAGTTACGAGCTCAACATGCAAGATTGAGCCATCTTGTGAACTGTGAAGAACCTTACATGACTAATTTACAGGTAGGGTGGATGTTTTTCTGTTAGTGGGATGTTCCTGTATGCAGGAATTGACATCTGAAAGCATGYGTGCTATTTTTTGCAGGCCAAAATGCAGATTTTTTATGATTTATTGATGGATGTATAATTGWATAGCTGTAACTTGCATAGAAAAGAATATCCTATAAGTGTTATAATTACTCTATATTTGCAGAAGTCTAATTTATGTTAATATTCTGTACAGATTTGTTCTGAAACATGATAAAAACGGGGTAAGAATGAGGGATTGTAACAGCGTGCATGTAACCTAGGTATACAGGGATATTTTGAGAGGAAGTATTTCAGGAGGGGAATATTAGAAAACATCTGATTAAAGTTTTTTGAAGAGGAGAAAGAGGTAATCATAGAATCAGTAAGGTTGGAAGGGACCCCTGGAGATCATCTAGTCCAACCTCCCTGCTCAGCAGGGTCACTTAGAGCATGGTAGACAGGGTTGCATCCAAGCGGGCCTTGAAGATCTCCAGAGAAGGAGACTCYACCACCTCTCTGGGCAACCTGGTCCAGTGCTCAGTCACCCTCACAGGGAAGAAATTCCCCCTCAYGGTCAGGCGGAACTTCCTGTGCTTCAATTTCTGCCCATTGCCTCTTGTCCTGTCACACGGGACAGCTGAAAAGAGTTTGTCCCCGTCCCCTTGACACCCTCCCTTCAGGTACTTGTACACATTGCTAAGATCCCCCCTCAGTCTTCTCTTCCCCAGGCTGAAGAGGCCCAGTTCTCGCGGCCATTCCTCATAGGGGAGGTGCTCCAGCCCTCTGAKCATCTTTGTAGCCCTACGCTGGACTCTCTCCAGTAGCTCCATGTCTCTCTTGTCCTGGGGAGCCCAGAMCTGGACACAGGACTCGAGATGAGGCCTCCCCAGGGCTGAGTAGAGGRGCAGGATCACCTCCCTYGACCTGCTGGCAACACTCTTCCCAATGCATCACAGGATACCATTGGCCTTCTTGGCCACAAGGGCACATTGCTGGCTCATGGTCTACTTGTCATCCACCAGCACTCCCAGGTCCTTCTCTGCAGAGCTGCTCTCTGGAAGGTCAGCCCCCAGCTTGTACTGGTGCCTAGCGTTATTTTTCCCTAGGTGCAGGACTCTGCACTTGCCCTTGTTGAACCTCATGAGATTCCTCTCTGCCCAGCTCTCCAGCCTGTCCAGGTCTCTCTGAATGGCAGCACAGCCCTCAGGTGCTACTCAAAAGAAAGGGATGCTGGGGACATAGTATCCATAAAATAAGTGTAACAGATGTGAAAACTCAAATAGAGACTAGTAGAGCTCTTTTGCACAAGACACCTGAGCAGGGTATGGTTTAGTACTCCTAGGAAACATCTTAGTCTCAAAAGAAATATGTGATATTTTGGGCATATCTGTCCTAGTTTCAATCTAGCTAGCACAAATATCATTCAATCAATYCTCCATTTGAGGACTGTGGGTACTGTGCCTGTGATCCTATGCTAGTACACAGATTCCATCTCAGCACCCAGGAATATATAAAAGGATATGTGGAAAGCAAACATCCGAGGTAGATTTGCAAAGAAATAGTTCRTCTGTCTCTCTTTTATTACCTTTTATTTTTTGGTCACAAATACTGCACCAGAATCTCAGCTAACATGAAACARGTTGCCCAGAGAGGTTGTGGAGTCTCCTTCTCTGGAGATACTCAAAACTTGCCTGGAGGAGATCCTGTGCAATGTTCTCTAGGTGACCCTGCTTGAGCAGGGGGGGTTGGACTAGATGATTTTCAGAGATCCCTTCCAACCTCAACCATTCTGTGATACTTCTGCATAATGTTAATTATGGCTTTGGAATGGCACAGCTGTGCCACCAGTAAGGCTCTAATTTGTGTAGGGCAGGAGAGAAACTCAAGTGGAGCCACAATGTGAAGATATATATTCAGGAATTTTCTCAGACATATAGGAATGTGAAGTTTGGCTTTTGGTGCTTCCAGAAATTCTTTTATGAAATACTTTAATTCTGTCTAAATTGAGATTTTGAAACAATGTTGCAGAAATTTAAATTTTAGTGTACATATCTTAGTATACCCTAATACACGCTAAATAAAACAGTAGATTTTTTTCATCATTTGTAATCTAAAAAAATTTAAAAGTTTATAGTGGGTCTTAGGAGTTCTGCTTGATTTGTTTGCCTGCTTAAGGTAATTTTCAAATGAAAATCTCCTTTAACAGTTTGTATGGGTAAATTATAAGTAGGGATATTACATCCACTTTTCTGAAGGAATGTTATTAATTAAAAAGGACTGTCCAGATTAATTTCTTTACAAATACCAATTTATGTTATTAAAAGAATTTTGAACCTGAAAGTCTGGTGGGGTATATCTCAGGTTCTTTTTTATCCCTAGTGGAATAGATTTCTGCTTTGAGCTTGTCTCTCTGTGGGCAGTGGAAGCAGAAGAGTAATATCTTATTGCATGGAATGGAAAGCAGGAGAGTTTTGGTAGACAAGACAAGAAGGCAGGAGCTTTACCACTGTGTTGTCTCATGATACTCACTGCAACCTTCTACACCTCCATCGTAGCTCTAAAGTTTGACCAATATTAGCACTCTGCTTTAGAACAGACTGTGAGATTCAAGCATCTCCTGTTTTAGTATATTCATAGTCATTTTGCAGGCTGGTTTTCTTTTTATGGGCTTGTATGTTAATTCAGGGGCAGTAATTTGTTTTGAAAGCAGTTCTTCCTTGTTTGCCCACCCTTGCCCCCTTTTCTTACCCTCTTTTGAAGATACCTCTCTGCCTCCATTAATCTACAAGGGAAATAGCCCCACAATGTTAATTTGTATATATTGTTAATGCAGAGATGTCCAGCTTCTTTTCTGTTCCAAATATAAAGACTCCTGAAATACATGCTGTTGCCACATGTTTTAGCGTTTGAAAATCAAACTCCACCCTTCCTGGCAGTGGAAAAAGTGTTTTCTGCTGTGTTACTGAAGTAGACAGTGGTATTTGTGGGATCACTTGCATGATTATTTTATTTCTTTTTTTATAAGCAACCGCAGTATGAGAGCACATCATTGCAACCTCAGTTTTCAGAAAGATCAACATCGCAGCTTGAGGAGCTCGAGCGGAAGATTGCAGCAGCTGAGAATAAGGAATTACAACTCAGTGAATTTCTTAAGCAAATTTCAAACAAATCTAGTGAGGAGAAAAAGAAGATGGAAGAGAAAGTAAGTGTCTTTCATGTTTCAAGTTTCATTTTGATGCTGTTACAGCAGCAAATGTTTTGTTTGGTACGAAGCAACTTACTATGTTTGAATTGCTGGCATATTTTCAAAAGGTAGCTAAATTTTATCTGTGAYAGAAAAATTGGTAGCTATTGGTAGTAGGTATTGCAGCAAATAAAGCTGAGTCCTTAATACTAAATACTGATGTAATACTATATACTAATGTGATACTGACAAGAAGTGATGATCTATATTCATTTTCAGGCCTGGTGCTGACAGTTTTAAACATATATCAGTTAAACTTGTTTTCAAGAAAAGCTGCTCAACTCCAAGTCTAAAAATTTGCATAGTTAGATGTTCATTATAGTAAATTATTCATTATATATAAACAACTTGTAGGTTTTTTTTAAGCTGTTCAAAGTGAAATTTAATTTAGGACAAGGGAGGGGTCTTAGATAGCTGTGTACTTGAATTGTTTTGACAAAGAAGGCTCCTTTAGGAGCTGAAGCAATACCTAGGGTAGTTYTGAATGTCTTGACAGCCATCATTTCTAGCAGGTGAGTACATGCATTTGGGCAATAGTCCCTAACGTTTAGGGAGACCTCATTGCTGTTACTGTCTCCTTGATCACTGGGCCCTACTGCTAGGCTTAGATTTACCTTAATGCAGATGCAAGCAGTAGGAGCAGGAGGAGAGGATGGTGCCTCATCTACCTCAGCCTTCTGCCTACAGGTGGCACTGAGTCATGCCATTTCAGTATTAAGTGACAAGTGGGAAGCAAAAAAAGAAAGTATAGTTCATCTCATAAATTCTGCTTTCCCGTTCCCCTTGAGCCCTGCAGTCTGCCTTTCAGTAAAGGCAACAGTCAGGATAGGCAGAAGAAACGGTAAGAAATTGATTGCTGCTGCTTCCTCCCATGTGAGCATTCAATGTTTATGTTCCTCACTGTGGAAGAACTGCTGCTGGGAGTGGTGGCACTGGTGAGGGCCAGTGTGGCAGTGAGCAGCTGGCCAGATGCCCTCTAGTCAGGAGCCTCGTTCACTGTGTGGTCCAGCTTCGCTCCTCAAACCCCCATCCCTCCTGTACCCTGAGCAGGAGAGAGTGGGCAGAGAGGGAGAACATGCGTTTTGGTAGTCGAATTAGTGCCCTCTTATTTGAGGAAAGGCTGCAGAGGGAGGAAGGGCTCACGCCATGCTCCTGAGGGATGCAGCARGCTGGGTCCTGAGCAGCGGTGGGTGGTGAGCCTCGGCACGGCCGTCTCTGGAATCTCTCCACCGTGCTGACAGGGAGATCAGCCCAAAGCCAAAAGGGCATGGTGTCCCTGGGTGGTGATTGATGCTAGGGAACAAAAGATACTATTTTTGTACTGATCAAAGGGATTGTTGCTGATAGCTGTGCTAGGGTATTTCCAGGTGAAYGCCTGCCTTTTTGAAGAGGACAGGGTTTTTCAGCCCAAAGACAGGGTTTGGCTGGGCAGTGGGAAACACTAGAAAATTGAAGCAAATTAGCAGTCAGGTGAGCTTTGCCTGTAAGAGCCTGCCTAAAAGAACACATACAAATTCAGGTGAAGGTTGCTGGCATAAATTTTTAATTCTCTGGCTGCCCCATTTTTGCAAACAACATTGTCATTTCCTGTATTGGAGTTTGAACATGTGGCATTTAAATATAGCACACAGACGATAACTTTTTGGCAGTAAAGGACAAGCCATGGCTATTCTGGTGCAGGTGGAGGGAAAGAAAAAGGCATTCCTATTTGATTGGCCATGAGTTGTCAGTAGTGAGAGCTCCCTCATCTCAAAAACAGGATGCAGTGGAACTGGAAAAGGTTCAGATAAAAAACAACAAGGCAGATATCCTTCAGAAAATTGCAGGAGAAATGATCAAGTCTTTACTCTGGAGGAGAAATGACTTAAGGGGAGGRTGAGGGGAATCTGCAGAATCAGAAGTGGCAAGGGAGAGGTGGAGGGTGATCGGCTGTTCCCTGCATCTGCCTGTGAACAAGAACAAGCAAACATCACATGAAGCTTTTAGGAGCCATATACATAACCAGCAAAAGGAGTTGATGCTGATTCCTCATGTGAAGAGTTGCAAACCTGTAAAATGACTTTTCAAAGGCTGGTATGAATGCTAAGAGTATAGAGGGGCTTAAGGGAAGAGTAGGCAAGTTCACGGAAGTGCTCTCATTCTGAGTACACGGAGATCAGATCTCTCTCAGGGTAGTTCCCAAGCTGAGAAAACTGGAGTCTGGGAAAATATGCTTTCCCTGTTCTTTCACCGCTGTAGATATCTTTTTCTGGACACTGCTGGAGACGATTTACTAGCCAAGAGAGCCTCTTGGTCTGAAGTGCTGTGTCGTTTCTAACATTCGGTTGATGAGCATACTGCTTTCCTTTTCAGGAACTGCAGGGCCAGCAGAGATGGAAGTGCTGTGTGCTCATTGCTGACATCGTACCTGTCTTTGCCCCGTGCAGATATGGTACCGAGGGACTTTTTGTACCACCTGATGAATCATACAGGTGCCTAAATGAGAAGGCTTTTTCTGAGGCTCCTTGTATAGTCAGCATAGGGCTGAGGTGATTGCAATTTATTTAGGCTTCTGATGTGTATGAGGGTCTGAAAAAGATGTTCTCTTATGGCTAACTGGGAGCCTTGGTAGCTCCTTGCGACTTCCTAAGGTAGATACTGCAGTACCCTCTATGGTGGATTCTTCCTTTTCCCTATGCCAGGCATGTGTGTGCCTCTTGGCATCTCCAAATTTTGCAGCCCTCATTTAGTTCTGGGGCATTTCTTCTGAAAATTTGACTGCTGGGCTGGAAATGATTCAGCTCAGGCACTTGTACACTGCTGGCTCCTCATTCTTCCTCTGCTATGGATAATTATGAAGGACTTCTGTAAGGTGGCACTGATTGCCTGTAGCAGTGTTCTCCCATATGATTTCTGTGGCCTTGCTTTTAATATTTAATTGCTGGGAGGTGAGAGCTTTCCTGTTTTGTTCCTGCCCTGACAAAGTAGTCAGCAGTGTGTATGGACAGGGGGAAAAAACAAGCCCCAAAGCTTTTGTTCTTCTCAGTAGAGTGAACAAGAATGAATGAACAAACATTTTTAGTGTGGGAGTAGAGGGAGAGGATGAAAGGAGAATGAGGGTGATGCTGGGAGTTTTGAGGGAAAGGGAGGAATCCTTAGGCAAACATTCTAGCTAACAGAAGGAGAAAAGTTGCAGAGTCTGACTGCAGGAGAGGACCTTCAGGGTATATACGCAAGAGAAGAAGAAAAGATTTGGGAATAGTGCAATCTGTGTCCCAAAAGTACTGGAGTATTCGAACAGTCACACTCACCATCCTTAGTAGTACGTGAGGAAAAAAAGGGAAGGGACTCAAGTAGTGTAAGGGTCAGGCTCCTGGGAATTCTTGCACTGCAACATTGGCTTATGTGTGTCTATTTATACTGTTGTCTTAAGACTTCTGGCAGGCAGGGAGTTGCAGGGGAAGTAAATGCCTCTGAAGGATATTGTGGCAAAATATCAAGGCTGAATTGTAACTCTGCCTCAGTGGATGTGGGCTTTAGTTGAGCTTTGTCTAATCAGAAAGATTTTAGACCTGCATGAAAGCTCTGTTTGGTTTTGAGATCCTGATAGAAGATGAAAAAATTTCGAGTGTTTCGGCAATCCTAAGTTTTTTGGCCTATTTAGAAGACTGTTTCTGGAAAGTCTTTTTAGGTAGTATCAATTTAAACTTTTTTGTAGTCTCCATCACTAAGTTCTGACATTGACAGTGTCATACATTCATTTCTCAGTGAGATGCACGTCTCCAGCAACCAAAATAAAAATACATTTCAAGTTTACTCTAGTGACAAATGTTTGTTATCTGTGAATTATTACACACTGGTTGAAGAAAGAGAGTTTTCTATTAAATCAGAGCCTTATTTGAAAGTACTCTTTCCAGCTCCCTTCCTCTTTCTTAGTTCTAGGCAATAAAGCAAGTCGATATCAGGCATGCAAGTGTGTGTTTTCTGATTGGTTATTGTAGGATCATGACATTAAATTAAAAATATGCTTTTGCAAACTGTTGTACAATTAACATGCTTGTAGAAAAGCTGGTTTAAGAAAGCAGCTATTCCATTCTGATGTGCCCTTATGTAATTGTCAGATGGCATCAAGGTTAGATTTTTGGCTGCAGTTCTAGTTGGGTGAAGTTCTTGGGGCTCTTTGTTAATATGTTGTTCCTTAGGCAAAGGGAAGAGGTAGGAATAAATATTTCCTGATGATTTGTTGCACATGAACACCCACACTGAAAAGTTATATATTTTAAGCATTGAATTGGTACACTGTCAATTCCCAAGACACATGCTGTGCTCTAAGCAGAGGTGCAGTGACTGTGGTTTGAGACTGACCAACGGTTCAGTACAAGTCTGTGACTTGAATTTGTCAGGATGAAGCAGAATGAATCATTTTTTGGTTTTATGTTCTGCGGTAGCCATCCCTTACCTGTAGCTGTGAGTACAGTTCCTGCAGAATGACCAGCCTCTGGTTGCAAAGCACATTTATTTTCCATTGCAATAATCAAATATGTATTCTTTCTTTCTTCTAGCTTAAAACTAGAGACCGATACATTAACAGCCTAAAAAAGAAATGCCAGAAGGAGTCTGAACAAAATAAAGAAAAACAGAGACGAATTGAAACCTTAGAAAAGTACCTGGCTGACCTGCCAACGCTGGATGATATAGAAGGCCAGACTAAACAGGTAAGGTAAAAAGAGTTGATTTTACATTTTTAGAAATACATGTAAGCTCTGTAATGTCTACTGCCAAATGTTTTACTGTTTCAATATACATAATTTTTCTCATCTGTTTAGGAAGACAAGTATATGAATGTTTTAAAAAGCTATGTTAGGGCTGATCATACACAGATAAGTGAAGAGGGCCTAAGATTATACAGAAAGTAACTACAAGGCTGTGGTCTGCCACAAGCCCTTCTGTTAATGTGACATTGTATCTGACTAATAATTAATCTGTGTTAGCTGCAAATTATAGAAGAAAAGAACAAGCAACTCCAAGAAACTCTGACTGAGTTAGAAAAGAAGCTTGGAGAGGCCCGATCACAGTGCAGAGACAGAGAATTGCAACTGGTGTGTCAGAAGAAAAAAGAAAAAGAGCTGGTCACAACAGTGCAGAGGTATGAACTGTGTACTGAGATGGATGTACTTTCCCAGCTAATGTCAGGATCTCACTTTTTTTTTTTTTGCAGTCTTAATCTATTACAGTGCTAATGATTTTTCATGGCATAAATAATATTGCTGTGCAAAATGACAGTGTAATGTAATAGAAAATCCAACAAAGTGCCATTTRTATCAAGTGCCACAGAGAAAAGCCTATCTAGAAACTCTTTGCTATCTTCTTTTTTTTTAAAAAGATATGTACACTGCTGCAATGGCATCATGGACTRCTGCCAGGGAGAGGATGGAATAAACATGTGCAGCAAAGAAGCGCTGTATGGAAGCTGTCAGTATTCCTGTTTAGTAACTAATCCTGTCACGAACTGTAGAAAAGCTCCCTGGATATCAGCTGAAGGGAAAATCAGGGAAGGGTCAAAGATAAATTGTGGCTGTTTCTTACCTTTTCACTGAGGCTGGGGGATGTTTACAGGGAGATTTAACTGCAGGTGGTGTGCTGTCATTGAACTTGAATAATTATTTAAAAAAAAAAACCCAAACCAAAAAGGAATAGATATCCATGAAGAGATTCCAGGTGAGAGATTGAGACATTATTACTATGGTATATGTTAAATTAAGGGAACTATTTAAAGGCTTATTTTAAATAATAATAAAACAAAGAGAGAGCAGGGGGAATCACTTTTAATAATTTATGGGGTTGTTGCTACAGTTCAGTGTCCCTCAGTTGCGTAAATGTGCGTGCCATAGCAGTCTAAAAGTGTTTCCATGATGAAAGGCTAGCTGCTTGGGACACCTTGCCAGCCAAAGCATTGAACGCATTGTTTCCATCTTACAAGTGAAAGGCTTTTTTCTTCATGCCTCCATAATCTAGAGGGATCATTTTATCTTTTCTGAAAGCCTACGAAGAGTTGCCTCTGGTTTCTAAATTAGGCAACAGGATTAATGCTAATAAAATGTATTTTCTTTTTGAGAGAAGGTGAAGGTGAGCAGGCAAAAGCTCTAGCTACACCTAGGAGCTTAAATGAAGCTACAGAGGGTGTCAAGGTCGTGACTTCATATGGAAGCAGCTGGCAGAAGTGGCTTTATGCTCCCCCAGGACAAGCCAGTCCCAGAGGGCATGAAGGATACACTGTTAGGGCTTGTGCATCCAGTAGCCTGATAGCAGTGAGGCTGCCACAGCTCCATATCCCCAGGTCCAGACAGTAGTGAGGGCATATATTGCCAGTAGGTACCCATATGCGCGCACACACACACACACATGTATACAGCACATATGTACATATGCATCTGACCAGTTACCTGATCATTGTGGAGAGACAAACGCAGCATGCAGACAGCACTGACAGTTTCACCCTGTTCCCCTCTCTGGCTGATCAGGTGAAAGATCTGTTAGTGGGACATGTTTATATATAAATATACATACATATGTACAACATGGATCTATCTAGCAGCTGGACTGAGATATCTGATCCACCCAGTGGTGGTGCCTGCACATACGAGCCCCAAGGCTTGCAGCCTCAGTCCAGCTGCTGGTATAGACCACACAAAAGCATACATGCCACATATACAAGTGGGTCTCAGTCAGCCCCCAAACTGCAGTGGCTCCCTGGCAGTTGGCTGGGACTCCCTGGTCCCTCTCATAGCCAACTGCCTCCATGATGTCACTCTGGGAGCCACACACAGACCCCTGGCTCCCAGGTGACTTCACCTACCCACCAGATGGTGCAGCTTGATGTTCATTAGCAATCACACCCTCACTCGCATCCTTCACTTGCTCCAGTTGCTGGCACTGCAGACATGGGGCACTCAYCTGTGGTGCCATTCCAGTCGCTGGTGCTTAATTTCAGTCACTCTGATCTTTCCAGTTGCTGGGCCCCTGGGTCTGGCTCYGGTTGCTGGCACTCAGACCTTCACACACACAGAATAGTGAGTCCCTCACCCAGGAAAATAGTTAGAAAAGGAGAATGAGGATAAGAAGATCGGCTGAACTGCACTAATGAGGTGCTGGRTATGACCAGACAAACATATTAACCAGCCCTGTTTACACAGAACTGATGCCTTTTATCGACATATCTCTCTATTTTCCCATGTTCTTTCATGATAAACCCACCTTGATCCCTCCCTTTCTCCACCTTTGTTTCTTTCCTGGAACATCCCATAATAGATCTTGCACAGTCCCAAGGTATTCTTCCCCTGCATCCCCAGTGCATCCCGTGACCTGAGGCAATGACTTCCCCACACTGTGCAGGGGGCCCAGGGGAGACAGCTCCTACTGACCTGTGGTGCTGGGTTTCACTCTTAGTCCAAAGGGCTGAGCCAGCCCTGAAGGAGCCAGGACAGGAGATTGTTTCTGTGACTGGTTGTTACTGGGGCTTCCTGCCCTGCCAGTGTGTTTCTGAGCTCCCGCGTGTGTGTGGAGAGAGGACTTTTATGGGCTGAGCTGCTCCTGCACTGGACCTGCGAGTAGCTGGGGCAGGATATGATAGGGGTCCCATACCTGCTATTGCTCCTTTGAGCTCCCCTGCGGGTGTGCACAGGTGAGCTTTTTATCACATAACCTAATACAGACCAGCAGGGAAGGATTTTGTATCATTCATCTGCTACTGATTTGCTCATTCACAAGGCTGGATTCTGCTTTGTACAGTTTTATGGTGTCGGTTGGAAGACAGTGCAGTTTTCTAATTTGTCACTAGAACACAGTGCACTTTTGGTTTCTGTCAGTACACTTAATTCTTTCTTTCTTTCATGCTGAACAGCTTGCAGCAGAAAGTAGAAAAATGCCTGGAAGATGGTATTCGCCTTCCCATGTTGGACACAAAACAGCTTCAGAATGAGAATGAATGTCTCAAAGAAAAGAATGAGAAAGCCAGTAAGGTTAGTCTGCAAATTAGCTTTTGGTGGCATCTTTAACTTTCAGTCCTACATTTCTTACTTTTTATTTAAGAATAACTGTTTCACTGAGGAATTTTCCATTTGATGCTAATTCAGTTTTCTTTTGAATACCTATCTGTTTCTGGTCTGTGCATTTATTCTCCATGAATTTCCAGTTATGTGAGAATAAAATTCTCTTGTCACTTACGTTTTCAAAGAGTGGCCGTTTGAAACCTATGGCTACACATCTGTTAGTTGGTTTTAAAAGGGTGCTGAAGAGATTCAAACCTTTTYTCAATTTTATTTTCCAGGTCATAGACAATCAACAAAATCAGATAGCTGGGTTGATTTTAGACTTACAGGTAAGGAAGAGAATATGTTTTGGTATTTTCAAGTGTGAGAACTGCCTCTTTAAATAATGGTCAAGTCTCCCATCAAACACTGGGGTTCAGATACTTATCCAGAGAACAAAAAGTACATTGATCGTAAGATTCAGTACAGAGGTCCCTAGCAGATCTGGATGCCTTTTTAAACCACACTGCTTCATCTCACACAGTTAGGCAGGTCCCTGTTCAGCTGGTTTCTGACAGTTGCTCGTTTAGGTACCTTAACTCTCTTGATGGATCTTGGGTACCTAGCTTGGAGCCAAGGATTTCTCAAGACAGGTTACTAGGAGTCAGTTGCAGCCCTGTAGATCGGATTAACACACCAAGCTCCTGATTCTGACACTTGACACCAGTRTTTGTTGTGGAGAAAAGGAAACATGAAACAGGCTATAGGGAAGAAGGTATATCTGGTCCTGGCAAAAGCTGAGCATTTGGAAAAAAAAATAATAGTAGAACATTTATTTCAGCAGTTATTCAATTCAGATATGATGAATTTTAGTTTCTCCATTCTTCTACTAGATTAGCATTTGTCTCCGTGTTTCTCACTTCTGCCCTCCAGCAAAATTGAAGTTACAGGGCTGTGCCTAGAAGGTGAAGAAGGTGCTTCTGCTTCAGCTGTATGTGCTGTATGCTTGGGTGAATAGCAAAATAATAGTAAACCAGCCAGCTCAATGCCTGCCCCTTCAGCAGTGGGCAGGAGTGCTCTCTGGAGCTGGAATCCAAATAATGGACAGATACAGAGCTGCTTGCATAACACTTTCTTAGCGAATATACTTTCTTACTTCCACTTTACACGCTGGAACTAAATCTGCTTATTTGCAGGTATGGAAAGTAAGTCATCTTCCGTTCATTCCTTTTTCTAACATGCAGGTAAAAAACTGCCATTCAAAAGAAGCCTGGTACCTGCTGACAACCATATTATTCCTTAATTAAACCACGTTGTATTAAATAMATCAGTATAGAAGCAGTAGGGGAATTTTAATTTGCAATGTAATGTGCATCTGTTACCTGAAAAGCAAAATCAGTCATTTAACTTTCTCTAGTTTTGAAGAAGGCAAAGTTTATCGAATTGTTTTCATGAAACAGGTGAAAAAATTGCCTATGACTCAAGCAAATGTAGTTCTGTATCTTTAATAATTCAAAAAAAAAAGTAGCAAATTGGACTCCATTACCTTTCTCAGGTTCTCTTGCCTTCTCTGTAGTTAAGATTATTTTGTTGAAATATACACAGATTGCCTGCATGCATCTCTCACATCCTGAGTTTTTTCCTATTTCCTAAATTTCCTGATCTCTTGCTCTACATCAAATTTATTTTGAGGCTTTTTAAAATGTTAGTCAGTTTTGTGCGCATTTATACAGAGAGCTGCTTTGGTGCTTAGAGTCTGAAATGACTTTAGGGGGCTGATGTTGGGAAATGCTAAGTAGGAGAGGAGTGACAGATTCTGAATGGAGTAATGTTCTGTTCTCCAGGACTTTCTCTTACCTTTCCCTATTTTGATGCATTTGTTTAAGGTCAAAAATAAGATTTGAATGTGACGTTAGCCCTCGAGTTAGTTGTAGACTGTCACGGTTTCTTTGTGTCCTTGATTTCTTTCCTCATCGTGTTCCCCGACAATCATTGGAAATAAGTTCGTTGAAAATTGATAGCCCTCATCAGGAGGGAGATACAATTTATCTTCAGCTCAGATGATCTTTCTTTACTCCATCTCTTCAGCCACATTTTGCAGTTATGCTTTAGTATGTGTTCCCAGTCATTGTTTCCAGCTTGCATCCTGAAAACAAATTCTGCTTCAAACAGCGCTGCTTCGAGCGGTACTGGTTTCTGTTTGCTTTTAAGCACAATGGAGTGATTTTGATCTTCCTTGGTATGTTGTATAGTTTTGCTTGGTTGGTTTGTTTTCCTGAGTGTGAAGGGCTCAGCTAAGCTGGTAAGCTCATWTGCTGCTTCAGAATTTTAAGTTCATAGTAGCATAAAATTAGGGTTGCATAGATAGATATGCTTTTAGAAATAAACATCGATTTCCACTTTCAATAGTTACTGTTAAATGATGCTACTCATGAGCTGAGTATGTTCATATTTGGAATATTCTGGAAGATGTTTTTGGAGTAATCTGCACAGCAGTGTAAATTTAGTGACGAACGTAATTCTGAAAATACACTGAGGAAGGTAACACTTCTAAACCTGTCCTCCCTGCCACTTTCCCCTCCTAAGGAGGACTGCACAGTCAAATCTTTAATGTCTGGTATTGACACAAGTATAAAGCATGCACCTGGTACTGGTAGCAGTAATACAGTTGTTATAACTGAGGCTCAGGATGTCACTGGACTTCATGAAGGAGGAATGCACGAAGGATTATTAAAATTTCAAGATGCTTGAAAGCTGAGAGGRTATTTTAGAGACTTGTTCTCCTTTTCCTCCCTAAACATATTCTTTTTGGCTGTTGCCGCAGGGAGAGGATACTGAGCTAGATGGACCTTCAATCTGACCCAGTATGACCGTATTTTCCAGCAGACACTGTTCAAGAGAAAAAAAAAAATAAAAGACTATTCAACAATCACTGCAGATTATACTCATCTGCAAGCACTACAAAGGAAATGCATCAAGCARAGCTGTTTCCTCCTTTCTCCTGGCACAGCAGGTTTCCTTTGACATAGAGCAGAGCCCGTTTTCTTCCTTCCCTTCCTCCCCACTCTAACAGGAAGTTGTGTTTTCTGCTGCAACTTATCTTTAGAATGCAGGTTATCTTGACACTTCCTTTCTAGATGTTTGGCGTGGCTGAGTGCATGAGAATAGTTTAAATACAAATAGTCATTTGAGTTCTACTCAGTGATTTTTATTACTTACATAAAAATAAAGCTTTTTATCCAGATTAAGTGTCTAAATTCTAACACCTTTGTTTTCCAGATTTGCAAAGGGTATGAAAAACTACTGATTTTTTGCTGCTTTGAAGTGTTGAGCTGAGTATGTTAGGAAGTTGTTTGTCAAGGCTTCACAACTCCTTTGTGTGGCCAGACCATTAATAATTCCATTTACTATTTGCCCTACCTTCCTTCTCAGTACTCCCAGCGTTCTTTTCAGCACTTGTGATTCTTGTAGCTGGCAAGTCAAATACATCATTGACAGAGTGTGAAGGAAGGCTTGTGTATGGTATAAGGCAGATGTACATACAGGCATAGGCTCCATATGTTGTACGATTCACAGTATTAGTGCCCTGAAAATCCCATTTTTTCATACAGTTAAGGAGTACTTCACATAGTATGAAGGTTGTTTTTGTTTGTTTTTTTGTTTTTAACCAAAGCTTAATTGTTTTCTTAAGCCCCCAAACTGAGTTTGGCAGTTTGCTGTGGTTCTGTCAAGTGGTGAGCTTGTTTCTTTTTTGTCCTCTTTGCGTGTGTGTGTGTGTGTGTGTGTGTGTGAATAGAAACACGGACACACACTCACTCACTCCCCTTTGAATGAGCTGTAGAATGAGAATGCAGCAACTTAAGCATATCTTATACTAAAGAGTGACTTGACCTTTCAATAGCACTTTATTTAAACTACCGGTTAGATTTCCCTGTAAGAGTTTTCAGCTTTGGAAGATCAATCTCTAGGTTTCTACCTGCAGAGATTCAAGAAAAACATTCTTCCCAGACAAGGCTGTTCTGTAAAGTGAGCTCTGCTGGTTTGTGAAATGCTCCTTCCTGTTGCTGCCGTTGCGATCTCTAGTATCACTGAATGGAAGGGTAGAATCAAAATTGTGCCGAAGCATGCAGCTTTGTTACCAGTGCTCTAACTGTATTTTGAGCAAGATAAAATTGGATTTACATTGTATAATTGAAACTGGGTAACAGGTTTTACGTATTAATGTACTGCTGAATTAGGGATGTGGAGGACACTTCATGTACTCTAGTAGTACAGCGTCAGATTTCTGAATGATACAGTTAACAAAAGAGGATTTTTATTTGGTTATCTCTTCATGAAAAGTTGAAAATATCTCTATGGTATAAAGCACCTGGAGTTTATATAATCAGTTTCATTGTTRCTAGATCAGATTAGATAGACTGAATATTCCTTTTCTGAATTTTGCCAAATGACCTTGAAATGCATATATGCAGATACAAAAGCCAAGTAGCAAAATACATCTGTTTGCTTTTGACAGCAAAGACAAAACCATGATCACATTGAGTTCACCCCAAAAATTCAAGTGGAAATATGTAATGATTTCTGAGCTTCAGCTCTGTGGGTGAAAATTAGAAATCCAGTGTAAGAATAAAATACAGTTCATTCCTTTAATCTGGAATAGTCAAACTCCATTGCAATTCAGTGCTTTAAGCCTTTAATAGATGCCACATCACTTTGAGAAGTAGGATTATCCTTATCTTACTAGAAAGTAAAATACAATACAATCACATTGGAACACAATTAAGTATAGTGAAGCTTTAGACGTAGCAGTTGCATATGTTATTCAAAGTAATAAATTCATGAGCATTGTGATTCTCTCAAAGCATATGCCTCAGGTGAGCTGTCCGATACTCCCAAAACCTAGTGCAACTGATGSTAAAATGTGTTATAGCTGGGCTTTGCGCAGCTTGAAGGAGAAGCTTCAGAGTAGTTCAGTCAGTTGCAGCAGGAAGACTTGAAGAGGGAAATTGGCCACAGCTGATTGCAGCATTGCTAGGTTTGGGTTATTGCTGAGATTGGTCTGGAAGTCAAACATAAAACRCTCCAAGACTTAAGTAGAAGAGAATCCTAGAAACATTCTGTTGATTTTATTACTGACGAAAATAATTATTCTGTCTGCTAAAATTATACTATCAACTACAAGTAAGTTACCTGCTGTTGTTACTGAACACGGTTGGAGATATGCTGAGCGTTGTGATTGATCTTGTATGTGAATGGTTTTAAGTGGAGGTCACTGCTCTGTTATCGCCTGGCAAGGACTTTCTTCTCAGTTGTATAGCAAATTCACCAGGTGAATTCTGTGTTGTGAAAGGTTGTAGGAACCCATGGCACAGTATTCATGGAAAATAAAGATGAAAAAAACTTTAGTTGTAACTCAGTAATTACACAAATGGAGTTTAGTTGTCATTAATGTCCTTCTTATTTCAAGTGAAGTTATGTGAATAGAATAAACAGTACTGCGTGGTTATTTTAGACTTCATATGTTCCTTGTTAGAGCAGCATTTTGCATGAGTGTTTTTGTTTATGAACTGATACTGCTTGTTTAAAGGGTTTGGAGATATTTAGAATASTTACGTTAGCATGTAGTTATGCTAGCTATTGCTTCAGCAGGTGGAACATAGTAGAAAATAAATGAGGAATTAATGCAAAGATAAATATAAATGCAAAATATATAAATACATATAAATGCAAAAATAAATAACATTTAGGAACTTACTGAGGGTGCATTTTTTATCAGTGCAGTATGAAAATACATACAGTATAAAAATTTAAAATCATCACCTATGTTTTCATTTGATTTAGTCTATGCAAGAGAAGCTTTTGCAAGAAAAGCTGGCAGTTCAGAAGATGACAAATGAGCTTGAAGAAAAAGAAAAGAATATAGAGCAATTAAATAGAACTCTCTTTGAAGTAAGTAAAACCCCTTCAAAACCAAACCCCAAACCAGACCAGCAAGGAAAAACCTTGTAGAACATGATTATGACAGCTCATAGAAGGGCTCTATGAGCTTAATACATACTTACTCATGCTAGGTGCTGTGCAGATGCAATAGATACCATCTCTACCTCAAAAAATGAGCATTTCTAGTGCCAAGGCCAGTAAACGGTGGACCCATAGAATAGACAGTTGAGTGAAAGCTGGTTAAATATTATGCTTTGGAGTCTAGAGAAATATTGATGCTATGTATTTAATAAACAATAAATAAATTTTTATTTAATGTTTGTGGTTTGAAACAGAAAACTTTTTGCTATACTATATGCTGCAAATTAACTTTTTCTTGTCTCTTTCACGAAGAACCAAAGATTGGTGGAAGAGAACGCCTCTCTGAAGGAACAAATACGGCAGGTGGAACAGGCTAGGCAGCCGGTCTCTGAGAAGATGCCCATAGCAGACCAGTTGTTCAAGGAAATGTCCCACTGTTTGCATGACTTGAAAGCACTGTGCAGTATTCTTACCCAGAGAGCTCAGGGCAAGGAGCCCAACCTTTCCTTACTGCTGGGAATCAGATGTAAGTGATGCTGTCATTCTAATGATTACTTGTGTTTGACACAGAAGAATAACAGTTTAGCTAAGTGGTGCTCAGACTTASCAGCTGAGCTTACAGGCCACAGTCTGCCCCTTGCTGTGCCTCTGAAGCAGTTGTGCAGGAGCTGTACTGGAGCTCCCTGGAAACACTGGGCTGCTAATTACATAAGAGTGCACAGGTCCTGGTCAGCTCCAAGGACAGAAGGTAGTCAACTGGCTGTTCCCAGTCATGGATGTACTCACCCTGTTAGAAGGGAAAGGTGCATACTGAGAAGCCTGTCCCTCCTGAGACGCACTGCAATCTCCTTGCGGGCTGATAGATGTTTTCTGCCAAACATGTTCTGATCCAGAGGCTCGTAAGTGGGCCTGAGATAGATGCTTCAAGTATGTTTTTGTTTTAAAGGCTTTGGGCTCAAGTGATGGAGGGCGTATACACCTACAGCATGAATATCTGTGGGTGTGTGTTTCTGGGATGGGTATGTGTGTATTAAATTATTGCCTGCCTGACTRCCAGGCAACTCCATCTTGAGTACTGCTAATCACACATCTTGTCTTTTGGACTTACTCAGCTGTTTAACCTGGAGATGAAGAGCACATCCTAAAGCTAGTCAAACAAAAATTTAGTGTAATGAGTTTGTGTTAAGGGGGTTTTCTTCTTCTTTTAACAAGATCACAAAAGAATTACTTTTTTTTTTTACCTGAATATATCAAATACTGTTTTCTGCATGTTTATTAGAACTAATTAGATAGACTTGTGGCTGAACTAGACCTTCAGCAAAGTAGAAAGGGGAAAATACATTGTCCAGTGCAGAAAAACTACTACACACCACACTTATCTGCACTGCAACCCCTTGGGGTATTGGGGGGTGCAGCATGTGACAGTCTTATAGTCCATGAGACCATCGTCAATGAGCAGGATAAATAGTGCATGTGTATACATCTGTAGTACTATTCCATAATTGTACATGACCTTTTTTCCTGAATCCTCTTGTCCCTCTTTTTTGAGTGGCTAGATAGCACTGAAACCTCCAGCCTGACTGTTCTGCCCAGTTTCTTCATCTTAGCACTGTTGTTGAGAGCYGCTGGCAAGCCTAGATCTCAGTGCAGACAGAAAAGCCCATCTTTCAGAGAACCAGTAATAGGTTCTGAATTGGCTTTAAATTCACACAGTACCATGCTTTGGTGGGTTTTCATCATGCTAGGGCATAATTTGTCTTGATGTAATTAAATTAAAATGTCGTATCTTGCTACCATGCCATTTTAAGAGGGGCTGACGAGTGTTTCACAAAGCACTGTTGTTAGAGTAAACTTTTAACTGTGGGGTTTGTTTCTCACAGCACTGAGCTGTTCAGCTGAAGAGAATGAAAATTACTACAGCACAGAAACTCTGTCGAAGAAGCTCTTGGATGTTTGCCAGTTACGCAAGGATATTGATGAATTAAGGACTATAATGTCGGACCGTTATGCTCAGGACATGGGGGACAATTGCATTACTCAATGACAACATTTCATCTAGCAGCAAATGACTTATTAAACGTTGCTGTGTCACAGGTCTTTGCATTTCTATTAAGGAGCCATATTGGAAGACTGCAAATAGAGCTGCACATGCATATCTGTGAGGATTGGGCATATTTAATCTTGGGAGTCGGGTGGGGAGGGGAGAGTCATTGGTTGAGTAGAGTGGTGCAAGCTACAAGAAATATTTCTCCAAACTACTGAATGTAGGAACAAGCTGTGAAGAATGTTTCAGTTGGATACTTTGTTTCCTTCATTAGGACTCATTTTATTACTTCATGGGGTTTCTGGAATGAGAGCRTCAAAATCACCATGTTGCTACTACTGTCCTTGCCATTCAAACCTTGCTGGAGGAATCATCAGTATTCTGAAACTGGAGAAAAGGGTAAAAGGACMTAGAGCTCTGTGTGGTGAAGCCAGAGGTTTCAGTGACTGCACTTCATTCTAGGAATTGCAGTTGGGATAAGCGTAGAGCACTGCAAAAAGTAGCTACTCTTTAGATCACCTAAAGAATTTGATAGAGGAAAACTGTTATTTTCAGTAATGGATCACTAGTATRCTTTCTCAGTAGCAAAATCAAAAACAAGTTTCAACTTCATGTGTGTGAAATTCATCACATTTAGGACTATCAAATCTGTGCGCTGCTTTAAGAAGCTTCAAAAGTACAAAGTCTGTCACAAACCCAGGGAGGARAAAAAAAATCGTGGCATAGGATGTAGCTATCAGAAAGAGTAGACTGTATTTCAGTGTTTGTACAGTACTTTTTTTTCTCAATATCCATTTTAAAATGTGGTCAGTCTATATATGCAAGTTCCTTTCGCAGAAGGCCCCTGATGAGGTGGTGAGCAACCTCAACCATTTTTGAATAGAGYTACGAAATGGGCATTTGATGCTTTTTGCAAAAATCAGAGCTCAAGACAGAATGTTTCTACTTACCAGTGTTGAATACCAAGTTATCTGAAGACTGCAAAACTTTCCACATTGTTTTGGATTTCTCAATTGCTCCATATTTGTAAGAATGGATTCCATTTAAAAAAAAAAAAAAAAATGATGATGATGATAAGAACATGTTCCATAGTTTATTCAGCAAGTGTCACTTGGCAGAGCTATCCTGCTCCTGTGGGACACCTGGAATACCAGCCCCTCACCTTCCTGGAACAACGTGGAAAGTTAGCTGAACAGTTGTGTGTGGTGTAAAATAGTATTTTACTGAAGGAAACAAAAGCCCACAAAGAGCAAAACCACTCTTAAATCACGTTATTAAGAAAAAATGTGAGCACCAACTATATGTGATATTTAAAGAAAGTTTGGAGTGGCTGAGGTGAAGGAGTCAGCTGGTCAGCTGCCCTGTGGTGTTGGTAACAGCGGAAGTCTCCGTTAGAAAGCATAACGGTTAGGACTAAKTAAACAGAGTAAAATTCATGTAATGAATTAGTATCTTCGGTTTTCTGATGATATCTAATAGCAAAAAAGCATCTAGCAATGTAGACAAAAGTTACCAATGTTTAACTTGGCAGTGTTCACTTTCTGTTCCGTGTTAAACAGTTACTGTTAATGTTCCTTTTATATTTTAGTGATTTAAAAAAAATTTTTTTTGATGTTTTTTCTTCTTTTTAACTCTATGGACTTATTTATTCGACAGTATTCTCTATCATGAACCTACACCTGGACTAACCTGTGAAAAAATATTGTTACTATTTCTGTTACTGTTTCGTGGTATTTTCAGGTAGATGAACCTGACTGATCCACCTCCTTGCAAGCACTAAAAACAGTGTCTAAATGTAATCTCAAGTGAAATTCCCTTCAAGGGAAAAAAGGAGGCTGTATATTTTTAGTGTCTAAACACTGCTCTTTCTGTAGTTCTGAAGATACACCTTCGTACTAGTGCAAAACAGAAAACCARGATCTTTGCACAAATAGACTTTCCCCGTTTCCTGTGCCTCTAACAGGACTGGCTTTTGTAACTGAAGCCTCAGTATTTTTAACAGCCAGTTCCTTTGATATAGTTTGTTGTTCTTGACCCTACAGTGAAGTAGTAGGTTCCCAGTTCATGGCATCTTTCTCTAATACCAGAAATTCAACAACAGAATTTCAAATAGTAACTTAAAAGTATTAGGGAGGGAGGAAACACCTAGGCCGCACATTATTTCCTTAGATGAAAATGTTATATTTATAAAAACTACCAAGCAACACATGCTTCTAAATTTTGTGGACATAATGAGTCTAATAGAGTGATTAGGAAGGAATGGGATGTTTTTTTGGAGTCCTTTTCTGTCAGTTTGTGTTATTAAGCTGTTCATTTGACTGGTGTGCCTCCACTGTCCCACCTCTCAAATGGCAGTACTGTATGGCAGAGTTGAGATTAGTAATTTAATATTTGCAAAGCACTTCGGGAGCTTTTTTGCTCTTTAAGTATTGAAATTCCCTCAGGAAAGAGGTCCCATTTTAGTTGTAATACTTGGATTGCAATGCTACAATCTTCTTGCATTTTTAAATTTTTATTGAAGAATCTGTAATATTTATGTTGACTTTAAAGCACTTGATTTTAAAGCACCCTGAATTTATCTGCCTAAGTCATATTAAAAATAGGGAGGTAAATAATGGATGTATGAGCCAAAGATACAGATTACCAACTGAATATATACATTGATACAGTATTTTATTTAAATTCTTAAAATTTGGCTGTTGTAGTGGTAGCAATTGCTATATATGCATCACTTTATGGATGCCTCTAAATGGAATAAGCTTTGTCTAGGATATGCATGATTGTTTAATTGGTTAAAAAGTAGTGTGCGTGTGTGGTCTCATTCAGCGTATTTAATATACAGTTGATTAATGAATGTTAACATTGGAATTGCTTAGATTTAGTCATGACAACTTTTTGCTGTAGCTGTTAGACAATCTCAAGGGCTGAAAAGCAACCGCTAATGAATGGATACTGTACAGTTCTGTCTGTCAGCAAATTTGTACAGGATTTTTTTTGTATAGCTTCAGATTAAATTTATACAATCCTTTAGAAGATACTTACAGTAATTAACTACTGTATTCAAGAATGTATTTTGAAAAAGACTCAGAAAGTAACTGTCTTCGAACAAGCTATAGATGATGCTATGTATTTGCTATATAGGAGTAATGCAGCGCAATTGTATAAACTTGGTTTAGGTTCCTAGCCTCACCTGTGTAGCTTTATAGTGCGATAATTCTGTGAAATTAAGTTTGCTATAACCACCCACTCAGACATCAGCATCTTAAAACTGCCARTAATTGCAGTCATGCAGTAATTGCAAGAGCCAAAGTGATTTTATCTTTTTCACTTCAGAAGGTTTCTTTCCTTCCTTTGGCCTTGCTGCCTGCTTTTGTTTCAGATGCTTTTCTTGGCTGCTTGCAGGTTGGGAGCACGAGGAAAGAAAGGAAAATGCTTCCTCCGCTCCTGCTGCCCTTGCACTGGGAGCTCCAGCACGCTGCTGTGTACCAGCATGGGCTTAGTTTTCTGCAGTTTTCCTGTCCTTACCAGTGTTCTTATATAGGTGGAGTTACGTCTCTAACTTGGCTCTTCTGCCTAATCTAATGGGTTCTGTCATGAGTGGGGAAAAGATCTTTTGAATTAATCTGCATTCTTAGATTGAAAAGAAGTTAATGGATATTGAAAAGAAGTTAATGGATATTATGTAAAGAGATCACTTACTCTGGTAGCTCATTAGCAATATTAATTTGACAGCTGCATACCTTTGTGCCTTTTTTGCCCGAAGTAAATGTATATTCCCTGTGAACTTCAGATAAGTTGTTAGAATGTCAATGACTGCACCTTGTTTCCCTCTTGCCTGCCGATACTTTGTTTATAGGCTTTTGCAGTAAGGACTCTTGCATAATGTCTAGAAATACAAGTACTTAAAGTAGGTACTAGGCATACACTTTTGATGTTAGGCTGGTTGTAGTATGCAGCTTTTTTGAATATGAAGTGTGAGCAGGAAACTCAAATCATAGTGTGTTGATTTTGTGTATATTAATTACAGTATATCATTAGTTCAGTGGGGAGGAGTGTTTGGAGCTAACTTTTAAAAGCACAGCTGACATATGTACTGGATCAGTCCCTAAAGACTGGTAGTTTTGTAAATTGAGTTCAATTTTTGAACTGCTCAGAATACCTCACATGTAAATAGAGTTGTCATGACTTAATCAAAACGTGTTCATTGTAAAAAGCAAAGGAGCCACTGGCTGGCTCAGCTTAGGCTTGTTGTTCTTGCCTCTTTTTGTAATTTTTTTTAAAGTAGGGTTTACAGCTAGAATTTTGAATGCCAAAGTTCTATTTATTAAATAATAATAAAAGTTTTCATTGTTAATGACTGGTATTTTTCCACTGGAATTTGTTTGTTGATGTTTGGGATTTGTATCCACAGAGCAAAAATAAATTTTGTTACAAAACTGATTTTATTGTTCTGTTTGTCCAATATCTGGTATGTAACGGAAGGGACCAAAGCTAGACAATGGCTGGAGACAAGAAATGCAGTGTGAAAGAATCATAGAATSAGTAAGGTTGGAAGGGACCTCTGGAGATCATCTAGTCCAACCTCCCTGCTCAGCAGGGTCACCTAGAGCATGTTACAGAGGGTTGCATCCAGGYGGGCCTTGAATATCTCCAGAGAAGGAGACTTCCCCTCCAGCAGACACCCCTAACTTTTCTTCAGTGGAGTGCCCTGGTAATGAAAGGATTTGAGAGTTGCTTTTTTAGGAGAAGGATGCTATTGCCCACCTCAGGTATTGACTAACAAGAGAAATGTATAGACTGCAAAAAACACTGCACCAGAAAAGTTAGTGGGGGGTTTTTCCTCCCATCCTACAAGGAAACACAGGTTGAGGGCTCTTGAGTCACTCAAGCAGGGGAGTTCACTAACATGTTACAGTTAAACATTAGCTAAACAAAAAGGTAAATGGAAAACAAATATAAAGCTGTAGTAAGTTTGGTGGTATAAAGGCTATACTGGGGCGACCTGGTGGTTGTTTCCTCACAATTAGGTTTTCTTCACATCTAAYAGAAAGTCCAAATAATGCATGAAAAGTGTTAGATTGCAGGAGATGAGTTTTATTTGGAAGAAATCAGCTGGATGCTTTRCTACAGACAACAGACTGGCAGGGCAGATGCTCTTCTCTCCAAACTGGATAGCGCTTTTCTACCAGAATAGTAGTCTTGGGGTGGAACAGTGGGTCTAGGTAACCTGGAGCTCTGCTTTGGCTTCAGAGGAAGCCTGCACAAGTCAAACCCTGAGGCAGAGCAGGTGCATCACTGCTACACCTGGGTTTGTTCATAAGCTCAGTAGCTTGGCTCCTGGCTGCCAGCTGCAGAAGTGGGAAAATGATGATCCCAAAGCTCTTTCAAAGATCACAGAGAGGAAGAGGMTGAAAGTTTTGCCTTTTTACATCCYCAGCTGCAGGAAAWGTGACTCTGGATCATAAAAGAGAAGGTGGCAGCGATGACTCAGGTGTTGTTTAAGCTTCTATAAGCTCTGCATTTCTTGCTTGACATGGTTGACTCCTCAACTTTGGAACAAGTGGCTGTCCCAAAGCCAGTCACATAAGGGAGGGGAAAAAAAGCAGATTGGGTGTGAAGCAAAAGCAATAGTGGGTCTGGTACCAAGGAGGAAACTRGGGATCATGTGGACGATGTAGGGTCTTTGGTTTTTTTAGACAGTAGAAATGGATGTTTAGGTCAGACTAGCCAGAAAGATGTTAAGGTGCTCAGAAATCCCTACYGTGTGAACTCCCAGAGGTTGCTGTAGTGCCACCCATCCAAGCAGTGCTGACTTCACTTCAGTATTTAGTTGATGCAGCCTGAGGAAAAGTGAGAAGCTAAAATTTAAAACRTGTAGTAAGAGTCTTTGTAAGTGCAGAGGATAGACCAAGGAAAGTGCGGTCAGCTGAAAATGATTCTCTCCTGACAACTCTTAGCAAAACTTCCAGAGCCCCTTTGGAGTAGCAAGTGCTTTTCACGTAGACTGGTCTTGTGCTCATCCACCAATATATCACATTGTGCAGAGCACAAGAGTTGACAATTTCTCGTCTTTTCAAAGACTTTGGGAAATTCACTTGAATTAGCTAATGCATAGCGTGTGGTACAGATCACTTGCTCTGCTCAGACCCTGTGACTGAATGTTGAGTGATGTGCTTCTAATTCAATTAAAAACATTCCGTGCTCTGTATGAATGTATGTAAAGGGCTGCACAGATGCCAACTTTCCATCAGATTTCTGAGGTTGACCTTTTGTGAACTTTTCCAAGTCAGGTTTAGGTTTCAAAGTATCATGATTAAAGCACTGCTAACAATAGTAGTGGTAGAAAATGTTCTGTTGCTTTTCTGCCACAAACAAAATGCAATTCCAAATGTGGTTAAAAAATAAACTTTAAACAATAACATTGTACATAGCTGCATCTTGAATGAGGACAATTCGCAATGGCTAAGTCTACAGTAGATCACCTACTGTACGAAAATTAAACAATTCTGCTGAATTTGCTAAGGACACTAATTTTTTGTTGTTTTTGTTTTTTTCCTAATGAATGGGTTATGTATACTTAGGGAATTTCCAAGTGGCACAGGAAAGCATGTCCTGAGAATTACAATATTTAATTATAAAAGGAATGCATATTTCTCTTCTTGCTCCTTGGCGGGCTGCTGCTTTTCTCATCCTTTCTCTTGATGTTGATTGTAATTTCATGGAGGTAAAGACAGGCTTCAATCATGGAGTTAAAGTACACACAGATASTTTGGAGGAAACTTGATAGGTTCAACTAATGCTTCTAGGATCTTTCATGAACAGTTTGGCAGCTACGCTGCAGAACTTAAACACATATATTAATAGACCAGAAAACTGATTTACTATTCTGTGTACCTGTGAAAGCATTTGCCTAGAGGAAGGAGAAAGGATAGTGTTGTCAAGTTCTGGTTTTAAAAAATGGTATTTTTGCTGAGCAAATTATAATGCTAAAGGCTGCAGAAAGGGAGTTCTCTGACCCTGAAGTTTCCCCTCAAGACAGAACTGATTGGARTTTGATATCAGAGAAGCATGTCTCCTGTGCATTAAAAACTGAGAATATGCTGTAGCAGGTGGTCCCTGACTGCCGGAAAGATGCCAGAAAAACTCTCCCAAGCCAAACTTGCTATACTGATGCTGGCAGAAAACAGCTTTGTAGTGGCTGCAGGTGCCTAACCAGAAAGCTGCTTCAGGGCACTGCATGATCCTYATGAGCCCTTCTGCAGGGAGGCACCTGCCCTGATGCCCTGGTGGAGCCTGGTGTCCCCTGGGRTCCCCTGCTTCCCCCAGGAGCACACCAGAAAGCTGGTCCAGAGGTACCTTTACAGAGCAGAAGTCACTTGCATGGAGCCCAACCRCATCCCTCGTGCCACATTTCAGCTACCGCTAAGGAAACTGCAGCAGTTTGAGAGGCAGCTGCCCAGAAGGAGAGCCCAGCGGCGTGCCGGAGGCCATCTCTACAATGCGGGGGCTCGCGTGGCCCCGGGATGCGCCGCCATGGGCTCGTGCCATGGAGGTGCCCTGGTCTCTGCAGCTGGGAGCAAGAGGCTAGATTTTGCCATGCTTTTCACTGTCCTTGTTCCTCATTTCTTTCAAAGACCTGATGTGCTGGCTCAGTGACTTTAGCCATACCCAGCTAGCTTGCCTTTTCTGATTTGCCTGCAGACACTGTGTTTGTGTTGTTTTTTGTTCCTGTTGTTGTTTTGTTTTGTTTTAAAGCTGTAGGTAGGCTGAAAAATTAGTACTTTCTTCTTAGCAATAACAGTGCGTGGCTGATAGCCATTCAAAATCAAGAGAATAATACAATTTCCTGAATTAATAGACACCTTTGACCTTCATCATACCTAGAATTTACTGCCCCCCTCTGTGTGCTCCCCTTGGCTCTCTTTAAATACACCTAAGCAGTCCATTGCTGTTACCAAACCTTACTCAGGTTATTGGAAGACAAACTGGTGGGTGTGTTTCAATTATAGATATAAGATTTGGATGTCATTGACCTAGACGAGAATCACTAAAATTTCAGAAGGAGCTAAGTGAGACCCTGCCCCACACCCAGAAACAAGAAGCAGGTAAATCTTCTTTTTTTGGCAACAACTTCTTCAGGATTTGGGTTAGCTGTGACACAGAAGCACTGCAGCAGCTTGTTTCAGTGACAGAAGACATCAACTTTTTTTCAATGTAGGTTAGTGCAAAGATGAAGTGGCAGAGTATAAATCCAGGTTAGACTTTTACCTGTTCCCAGGACTGTCCTATTGAGCCGTAAAAGGAATCAGGTTTGAAATATTTCAGAATGTCAGGAACTGAAACAGAAAGAAAACTCAGAAAATGGGACCTAGACCTCTGCTCACTTCTGCAAGTGACCACTTGCTCTAATAGGATAAGATTTCCCTTCACTTACAAATCCTRATGCTATACTTCTAGGAGTGAAATAAACACACACCTTTTTTTTTCACTGTTTAAACAGATTAAAACATTTTCCCCMACCTCTAGTCTACAGTACTGATTCTCTGATGACAAATTAATTGCTRTTCTTTTTTTCTATGACTTGTACTTATGACTACAGTGTTGTGGAGACAGAGTATTACAGAAATCYGTTTAGCTAAGAGCTTGAAACTAACACAATTTGGGCAAGGAATATAGGCGATACATTATAGTCATACTATACCCTCTATAATCATATCCACTTTCATTAATTTACCAAATCATTTTACAGGACTCCACAATCACTTGCAGTTTTTTGTTTTGATTTGTTTTGTTCTTAAATCACTGTATTTCCAACCACAGTAACCAAGTACATTTTATCTGTGTTGGGGGAGAGAGAGGAAACACCTAGCTATATAAATAGGTTTAGCTATTCATGAGAGCAAGATACAGTGTCAGGGCAATGTGGATGACAGGCGTTGTTGGACTGGCACAATTTCTAACCTTCTGCTATTTTTGATATCATAATGGTTAGATCAGACTAGGGCTCTTTCTCATCAGTCATCGCTGGAGGAGATCCAGCGATAGAGAGGGAGAGCCTCTGCCTTGCAAATGGGTACGRCTGGCCCAGGTGACTGATGACAATGACTTTCTTCAGATGATCATCTTTCCCTGGGGCTTGGACACTTGAGCTGGTCATGAAGCTGACCCTGACCCGGCTCGGCTGAGCCCAGTGCTTCAATGTGACTGAACGCAAAGCTAGTACCCGTGGTGAGCCCGGAGCCACTTGACAGCTGTGCAGCGGGGCAGGAGGGACCAGTGAAGGCCCTGTGTCCCACTGCAAACAAGTCCTATGTGTCACACACGCTCTTAAGTCTAGTACCTACACTCCCCTGCAGTCTTTGAAAACACAACTGACTACGTGCCTTTTTCTGCCCATGACAACGRATGCAACTACCCGAGCCCTGGCTCAGCTCGGTCACTTAAAAGCTCCCATGGGATTTTCAACCTGGGCTTTCTGCTCGGTGAGTTTGGCTGCAGGCTGTGTTGCCGGATGCACCCTCCCAGTCGGGGCCTTGCATGGGGCACCCCGTGCACCCATCAGCCCACCTACACCCTTCAGAAGCTCCCTCAGTGTCATCTCCACTGTCAAACATAGCACCAGCTGGTATGAATGGAAGTCAGATCTCCTGTTAYTGCATCTTGACAGGGGATGCCCATTCCCATGTTGTCACTGAAGTATTTGAGAAATTCACAGRCTCCAACATATGTAAAGAAAACAAAAAGAGGTTTAAGTACAAAATGTTAGATGTGATGCCTAGTGTTTGTTCCCYGAACTATTAATAGTCTAGATCATCTTCCAGCTCTCAGCAAATCTGGTTTGGAGGCAGAAGGCCTCCAGAAGCAGACATTGCCTCCCAGATTTGACAGTGTGCCAGCATGTCTCATCTTGAGAGCCAGTAATGAGTGTTCATTGCCTTTCCAATTTATATGTTTGACTAATGAACAGGTCAAGTTCTGTGTTACAGATACATCTGCTAATCTAAGGATAAGTACTATGAAGCAGCAGACCTTCCTCTGGATAGACATGTTAAGTGTACCTGAACCCTCTCAGGTCAGCCGGGTGTCCCACRCTCCTCTTTCATTGCAAGGGCTGAGCCGTGCCAGAGAGGGTGCCTTAAGCACAAAGGACAACAGCTGGTGATGCTCTCCATAAACCTCCCTGAGGAAAGGGAATGGAGACTGGGATTTCACCCCAAAGCACTAATCTCYGGGGGAAGGCATAGAGTAAGAAAGCAGCATTTTTAATGGCTTGGATCCCRACTTTTGGGAGCTGTGTAAAGATAYCTTGGGGATAAAATGGAAGAGCTTTCTGCTTGAATGAGCAGAGAGCCTGCCATAAAAAAGAAGCATACTCAACCGCTATCCCCTCTCTGATTATTGCACCTTGTTTTTCAACAAAATAACAGATTTCATAAACTTGGCATGTTAATTAGTAGCTTACCTTTCCTCCTTCTGCACTTACAGCAGTGCTGCTGTTGAGGAGGGTAGTTAACTAAGACTTRCTGCCCCTCGTACCCACTACTCTGGGGACATTAATGTGGATGATACCTCCTTACCCACTTTGTGCTGGAGCCTGGAGCAGCAGGAGCCAGTTTCTGGACCCTTCTTTAATCATTAACTCTCTTATAGAATAAATATAATGAATATGTGGATTAAACCCACCAAACAGCCACCTCAGACTATTAAGAATATATATAAATATACATATAATGTATATATATAAAGAATATATATAAATATATATTATATAGATATTCTTAATACATATAATATATATTAAGAATAAATACAAAATGGATCCTTTTAAAAAAATAACAGTAATAAAACCCAAATCATTGGCTAAGCTTTGCTTCGTCCTTCACAAAGCTCACAACTGGTAMCAACCTGGGTAAACAAAAGGAGATTTTGTCCTTAAAATACCTCATTTGGGAATTCAGCTCTTTCCAGCATCTCTGCACTTGTCTGAAGCAGGAATGCTTCCTTCACCCAGGTACCATCAGCAATTTTAACTGATTTTTTTTTTTCAGCTGTCAAAGAAAGGGATACCATGGTTAGTTCACTCTGCTTGGAAAGGGCACACAGCTTAGGGTACCCATTAACAGGGCTGGAAAGCAGCCTCTGGTAAGAGTTAGCAAGAAGGACACAATTGCTGTACTTCTGCAAGCAGCTTTGTTCACTCACTGCCATTTATCTCTGCATTTATGTGTCATTCCTCATCGTTAGATTTGAGTACCCTGGTGTGATGGTGAGCGAGTGCCAGTCCAGCACCCTGACAGAGCAAGCAGGCATCACACAAGGCTATTTACCTTCATTTTCTGAAAGTAATACAGCAAGCAAGCTCTACAAATGCTGGTAACTGCCCTGTATCAACCCCTTGGGCAGATACATGGGCTAGAGCACAAAAACATTTGAGACTTTATCTATTGCATCAAATTGTGCTTTATTTGTTTTTGTTTGTTTTTTGTTTTAGGGTGTATCAAGCTGGAAGGGGACTTTGTCCTAAGCAATTCAGATTTTAAGAGACATAAATATTCAGCATGAGTCAGTTTCTCCCTACTTTGCAGGTTGCAGAAGAAAGGCCAAAGCTAGCATGAGGGTTGAACTCCCTGCTGGTCCCTGCAGCGAGCTACCCCTGCCCCTTGCCAGGGGTCTCAGGCTGCACTCAAAGTGATACAGTYGCTTTTCTGGCTCTGGAAGGGAGGAGGTGGCCCAGGGCAGAAGCATTAATCTACTGCCTGGGAGATAAACCCTTCCCTTGCCCTGGGGAACCTGGACCTGCTTCTCCTGAGAGGGCTCAAACCCATACCAGCAACTTCCCAAGAGAGCACCTTAATGATGAGATTGCAGACCATGGTAAAACAGGGGCAAAGATCTTGCTGAAGGTCACAGGACCCACACTTCATCAATTTGTCAAGGCAGATGTTATGAGAAGCAGTGTCAAAATCCTTGCTGAAGTCAAGGTGAACAACACCCACTGCTCTCCCTGCATCCGCTGAGCCAATCATTTTGTTGTAGAAGGCCATCACATTGCTCAGGCACGATTTCCCTTTCATAAATCCATGCCGACTACCCCCAGTCACCCTCTTGTCCTTTATATGATTTAAGCGTTTGTAGACTCTTGAGTACAGAAGTTCATTATTTGGGTTTTCTTTGACTTGAACAGGAAGAATTCCTCATAATTCTCTGCATCACAGTTCAAGCGTGGCTTACCTACATGTAAGTTAGCAAGTGAAATTTGCAGTGGATCAGAGGCCCAAGCATTTCAAAGCCTCTGCTTTCCTGTAATTTAGYCTCCACGATTTCAGCCATGAGAGCGCATACAACCTCTTGTGTTACGTAAAACTCTCTCATTTTGAAACATCACATGCGGGTTAGAAATCCCCCCCACACAGACACAGAAAGCCCACCTTGGAGCTTTGCTTCCTACAAGACTTGAGTTATTTGTCTTTGTTTGTTTATTTAGTCCTTAGTCTAACCTTTCTCCGCAATCAGCTACTGGAGTGTGAAGGCTTGCCAGGGCCGGGACTGCGTCCTTCTCCTGAATCTCTACAACGGTGTGAAGTCATGAGACTACATCCACCTCTACCTGCAGGCTCTAAGGAGCAGAGGCAGGTCACACGGAACGAGAGCACGCGGTGGTMTTTCGTAGGACAAGGGTGTTTCTGAGAGAAGACCGAAACCCCTCGATAGGCACTACCAGCTCCGCACGATGAACTAAGGGAAGGGGCTGATCCCTGTAGGCTGCCCTCTTCTGAAAGGCGAGATGCAACGTCTGTATGGTGACAAAGACAGAGCTCAAAATGGAAGAGCGYTGGGTAGGAGTGGGAGTCTGGCTGGGTGCTGCAACACAGAGCCAGAGGGGCTCGAACGAGCTGGCAAGGTCCATGCGGCTGGAGAAAAGGGAAGGGGAGAGGCCGTCGCAAAGAGATAAATGGCTTGCATTAGAGGAATGTGGCAAGCAGTCAAAACTGCGCTCTGCCTTGGACATCTAGACACAAACTGTTTATGTGATAATTCAATCCCAAATGATTGAACTAGGGATAAAAGGGAGTTTGACTGCGAGGCAATCTGAAGTAACAACAGAGACATTTTCTGGGTCTTGAGTTTAGGGCTTCCTGCAGATGGCCATAACAAACTCCTAAGTATATCATAGCAGTGCAGTGCTGTTATTTATAGGCAGAATACAAGGACCCAGTGTGTTTTCTGTTTAATTAAATCAAAAAAATCTGCTATGTAAACTGACCTTTAATAAGAAAAATTAGTCACCCTTCCTATACACATTCTAAATCTGATTTTTAAATGCTTTGAATTGTTTCAGCGTATGGTGCAAAGACTGTTTTTCTTCCTGACGCAAATGAACCAAGAAGAAGAGTTCAGCCCTGTATCTGTGGTGTGCCTGAAACATCTTTCAAGAGGCAGCATGTCCTGGAATCCARGAATACTCGAGTAGGGCACAAAATGTGCTAATGCAGTGCTCCCCGTTGCGTCCCTGGTGGGCTCGTGTGGGACAAGTGACTTCACCTCAGTGCCTCCCTGCAGGTGGATGTGACACAGAGATCACACAGGCCCTTTGGAAAAGCATTTTGACGTTTCTGGATGAAAAATTCTGTAAGAACTAAACAGCATTTATCCACAGACTCTGCACGTGAAATTAGACGCTAAAAAAAAAAAAACAAAAAAAAAAAACATTTCTGGTTTTCAACCTGCCTACAAGCCTGGGCCTCTATTTCTCCCATCTTGAGGTTCCTCATGATGGGGGCAGTGGAAGCGGGGTTTAAGAAATTTTCGTAACTAGTACCTGGGGAGCCAGATGTAGCTGAGCAGTGATCRTTTCACTTACATGCAGCACGATTTCCCTGGATCCACAGTACTGCTGCGCGGAGACCTGAACCATTTTTCCCTCCTCCTTCCGCAGCTCCGGTCCCAGATGAACCTGTTAAATGTCGAGTTCCCTGGGTTTGCTCRATTCCCCGCGTCACAGTCAGCTGAGGCGTAGTTTGGACATTTTCGCTCCGMGTTTATGCACGGTGGAAGCGTGCCGTTGCCTCCCGCACCTGCCGAGGAACGACCCAGAGAGTGGGAAAAGCCTCTGAGACCCAAGACCGACCTGCTACTGAATTTACAGCCTAGCAGCTCCGAAAACCCCTTCCCGGCTGTGCCTCCAGYGAGCTTTTCCCCTCCGCTTCCCGCAGTGCCCGCAGCTCCCCAGACGTCTCCTGGGGTGGCTAAAGCAAGGAAGCAGCCTGCGAATACCACCGCAGCCGTAGCTCCTCCGCTCTTCAACTCTCCTGGCTGGAAGACCCCGCTCGGGGAGGCGCAGCCTGTCACTGCCTCGGCCTGAGGGCTACCTATGTGCAATGTTAAATAGAAAAAGAGCTAGAAAATATTATGGAAACCTTCAAAAGYTCAGGCACAGCTGTGTGACCCTTTCACAAGCAGCCGGCTGATTGCGTCCTCACRTTTCCCGTGGGGGGAGAGAGACCATCAGGATCACAGAAATGACATGGCTTTGCCAGGAGGAATCCTGGCCAAGCAACCAGAGATTTGCAGCACTGATCAGGACAAACCATACGGAACAAAACGTGCAGGATTACTTTAAGTGGATAGATCTCAGGATCATGGTGTTTGCAAGTGCTATATTTATTCTCTCTAGATTAAAAAAAAAATGGTTGACTTTGCCTGCTTGCCTCAAGCAAGAGCACTAGCAGTGTTCCCACTCTCTTGGGAACAGGATGCCCACCAGGAGCTCCTCTTAYCTGCGTTATCTTTCCTACTCTATTTTGGGAGCTATTTTTTAGCTGYAGCAGATGAAGAATTCCTTAAGTTATATTTCCACCCCTCTCAAAGTAAATGCTGCCAACGTACCTGAAGTGGGGAAGGTTTCCAAGTGCAGGCAAGGTCTTGCTGCACATGGGACCATGCTGAGAGCTGGACAGTACAGCTGGCTTAATCCAACCACCACAATAAAAACATTCTTCAGCCATTTTTTGCACACCTTTGCTTTAGCATTCAGCAATGGCACTCATCATTTAACTTGTTAAAATGGGGACAGACATTTAAATACTGACCAGGGAGAAGAGAACTTACTCTGCAAATGAAACAGCAAGTTATTTCAAAAGAAAAATTGGAGAGCTGGCCATCACCTCTGCGGCTTTTGTTAATTTGTAGTATGCAAGCATCAGCAATGATCAATATCATTATTAAGCTGAGAATGAAACAGGAAAACACCTGGTACCACCTTTTGATCAGTATTACAAACAATTTCTTTAAAGTAAAACAAAACAAAAAAAAAACTGGGAAAAGCTTTTCAAGAGCACAGCTAATAAAATACCATATTGAATTCAAGTGGAAATAAAGGCAATTCACTTGAGGAATAAAGACTATCCACTTGTGCCAAGAAAGCCTTTGCAATACAGCTTGATAATCCAAAGTGCAGACATGCCATCAAAGCCTTTTGAACAAGCAGAACCTATTCTTTTTCCAAGGGGAGARAAGGAAAGACTGCAGAGGTTTCATGAAAAGCATCACCAACTCTGAGATAACCTGTTCAGTACGTGTCAGGATTGCTCATTCCTACCTGCTTCGCTAAGGCTCGGAGGATCCCTCAAAGCAGACGGGACCTTCTGAGATGCCCCCTGTCATTCAGGGAGTTGTCACCTGCAGACAAGCCCGTTGTGGGAGAGGAAGGGAGATGAAGTGATTGGGGGGGGGGGGGACGAATATCCCACCCCTTCCAAGCAAAGCCTAGAAGTTCAAATGCCCAAACCTTATTTATTATGAGTCTGATGTTTTGAAAMCCATGGTCTTGGGTAGTTAGCTAAACATGCGAGTGCAGTGCTTCCCACAGCAATGTATTTGTGAATACACAGACCCTGCTCTGGCCTGGCACAAAGAAGTGTTTTGAATATCAGGCTGGCTGGCAGCGGCCACGAGCCTTTGGAGGACGATCCTATGGCATGCAGAAGCTGTACATCCATCACTGCTACTGCTCAGTAAAGGGTAGTGAAAGATGAAATTCGGAGCAGGAGCATAACAAAGCTGGGGCCCCATCACACCCAAGGGAGAGATGACAGCTCCTGCAGCTGGGACATGGTAATTCCCGCTGCTGGCATCACCTATCAGGATGGCTATTTCAGACTTGCCCCTGAGAAACGTCCTTTTTTAGGYGACTTTTTCTATTTGCTTTGAAGTCCTACTATAAAAGATAGCTACAGAAAGCGCCAAAGTGAATGAAAAAAAAAAAACTTAAAAAAGAGGCTTTCACCCTGAGGCGTGTTTGAAAGAAAGGGCAATGCAAAATGCAGTTCCCTTYGCCTGCAGTTTTTCATCTCTCATGCTCTTGTTCTCACTGTGTCACTCATCCAGACTCACACTCTCATCTGGCTTCCTGGTCTCATCTGAACAAGACACCCCACAGGAAACTGGAAACTCTCAGGATGCTGCCAAATTAACCCGGATGAGCCTAGACCGGCATTTCCCCTAAAGCGCAACTTCCTGCTGTAGAAATCTGTTTGCAGGGCCTCAGGAGCCTGCAAGAAGTCGGCAGATCTTTCCTTGCCTTCTCACATGCCTTTCTTAGGCTGGTGCTGCTCTCCTTAACCCACTGAGATGCTCTTCAGGTCCACCTGGAAAATTTGCTCTTCACGCACTATATTCTCTTTCCATTTACCTGGTGTGGCTCAGTTTTTCTAACAGCTAGTGGAAGTAAGTGTGCTACTGTATAAAAGAGGGGCACCGATATGCTGTTGGCTTAGCTGCTGGCTTTATTTCCCAGCGCTCCTTTGCACCATTAACTTGTACTCACAACATGGTCCTTGGGAGCAGATATGGATTTCTGGCCTTCTTGTAGTTAGCAGCACAGACATGGCTGTAGAGACCTCTCAGGGACTAAAAGAAAAGATTTTCTTTGCATCCTGCAAGCTTCATTTCTGTTCTACATTTTTTTCCTGAATACCCAGAAAAACTGTTCGGATGCCTGGATTCTACAGGAAGAAAAAGAGGGCTTGGATTATCATTTATCTTGGATCAACATTTATCTTTATTAGTGATTTTTCACCAATCAYTATTTAATCACCAACAACATTTACTCTAGCAATGGGCATAGCCACTAAATTATTAAGGCAATAAGGAAGCTGGTTCCTCCATTAGTTGCTCTGTTTCTCTTGCAAAGAAAAGGAAAAAATTGTTTAAAACTAGCCTTTGGTACTTGGTCTCATTTATCTCCATAACAACAGCTGCAAACTTATTTATCCTGACGCTAAGCACATGTGTACAGCTCAGGCAGCTGGCCGGGCTCATCTACTTCGTGCCACTTCCCATTCTGCTACTGATTTCTGATGCCAGACAACAGCGATAAACAAATCTTCTCCAGGAGGACACAAAATAGGCACTTAAGGAAGTGGCATCCTGTACCTCCTGAGTTCAACAGCACAGTTTCTGCTGGCTCCAGACAGGAGACATGAGAGGTTTAGAGTATCACCTAAGGATGGTAACATGTGTCCAGGGGAGCAATAATATCTAAGTAAGTTCTTTCTAAGGAAGTGCAGTAGCTTCTGGAGGGAGAAGAGGGTTGCACYAGCTACCAGCTAGCCCATCCCACAGCCTTTTTTGCCGGGACGTTCAGGGACCCCTATTATTTTGGAATGCTGAAAAGCTCAGCATTTAATTACAGTTGGCTATTAATAAACTGGCTCTTCAAAGGCAAACCAACCCCCCAAAAACAAAGAAAACCCCAAATCAAAACCTCACAAGAGAAGGGGCCACTGCTTGTGTCTGCAGAGGATCCATCCATCTTCCATTAAACTTCTGGAGATGAAGATTTGTGGGTCTGGAAAGCAAGTGGTGCAGGCGTGGGGAAGGCTGGTGCCCCCAACTATGGGAATATGCCACCTCTTTTTCTTCTTTTTACTTTTTCCTGGGGCAAGTGAGGAAATAGGGCAAAAAATCAGCTTGTTGGGAGTATGCATGGCACATGCATGCTTGTATCACAGCCTCTATTCCTTCCTCACTGAATTTTTTGACCCCTCTGAGGAGCCATAGGATAAAGAGCAATGATGAAGGGCAAAAGGTGTTTCTCCCACAGGATGGAGCACGGTGCTCTGTTCTTTGAAAAAGAGAAAAAAAATTCAACATTTGTGCAAGCTGACCCAAATTTTTATTTTAAAATATTCATGAAGCTTTAATCTTTTTTCCCCCCGACATATCATTTAAATTCAGAGCAATGAAAGTGTCTATATCCTGACAGACGCTCAGCCCCTTTCATTCAAAGGTATTCATAAAATATTTCACACACTAAAGACAGCTGTCACTACAAAGAGCAATCCCTACAAAACAGTGAAAGTTATTATATTAGCAGTGAAATTTATATATATTATTTCACATTTTTTTCCTTTTTCCTTTCCAGGCAAAGAGGTGCTAGGAAAGAAAAAAGTAGTATCAAACAGGAATACAAACAGCTTTATGGTAAGTACCTAAGCCTTCATCCTGCAAGGCAAAACATAATCTATTTGTCCTTTCAGTCCATGGTGGCCATTTCTATTTTCAGCCAGTGTCTAAACAGTCCTGGCAGTAGACACAGCTGAGCACCCAAACCTGGACTGCGTTCACTGCTTCCCCAGAGCTCATCTAGACCTCCCCAGACCTCCGAGGCTGGCAAGGTCATTGGGCCACCTGGACAGGTACTGAGTCAAATCTGGAGATGCCACAAAAACCAGAGCTCAGATCTCCCAGCAATGCCCTTGCTGGGAGGGAGCAGGGAGACAGAGCAAAAGCAAAAAACACCAACCCCTTGCTGCCTTGCTGTGGTGCTATTTTGAAGRCAGCCTAGGATTTATAGAGGTGCCTGTTGGAAGACTTGAATCGGGTGGTTGGTCAGGTCCTCTTCCATGGTGGGTCATGGTCAGCAGAGGGTATCTATGAAATCACTGCTTTGGATTCAGTCAGTTGGTGGCACTCACTCCATCTATGCTCAATGGAGAAAAGTAAGCACCCAACATAAGGCTTTCCAGCACTCCTAATAGCTTCCAGGAACTTTTACATTTTTCCATTGATTATACGCATGACCTGGGCATCCTCCATATTGTTTAATTTATGGAGAAAGGCATTTTGAACAAGATGTCTAAGTCCAATTCCTCTGAGTCCCATCACTGATGGTCAAAGAAGGCACCTAAAAAAATCCATTAATTTTAAGTTTTCTTATCTCAGTGTAATTGGAATGCAAATCTCAGCAAACATCTTGGCTGAACTAATAAGGTTCTCTCTCAATCATAGAGCAATGCCATTTTTACAGACCAATTTGCTTGAGACAAAGCACACAGGCTCTAGAGACCCCAAAATCTACCAGCACTTACTTCTCTGAATGATAAAAATTGCYAGCTCTGAACATGAGAAATTAATTGCTACTTACAGTAGTACTTGTCTGATGTACTCTTTTTAAATTGTACAACTTTCAGAGTAATATGCGTTACTCATCTAATGGACATGGGGAACAATTGTGGAAACACCTCTCATACCTCAGACATTTGCAAGAACCTCAGAAAAGAGGCACCTTAGCYGAAACGATGTGCTGGACAAGACAGAATTTGCAGGAGGGAGTTATTTTAAATGAACCTTCCAGCATAAATAGAACCAGAAGTGGAAAATTAAGTGCTGATTTTGTTTTTGAACTCAGTAAGTTGAACCATCTAAATCACAAATTATTAGCATTTCAAAGAGCATTCTGACAAGAAGAATAAAAAACATCTGGCAAATGCCTGCCACATTATGGAAAAACATATATATTGAATTTATATATATACGTAAGTTTAATATGTACATACACATATAGTGGTAATTATACCTGCACAATAATGTTTAATTAATGAAAAAGCAAATCACCAGTTTGTTACATTCAGAGATTCTTGGCAAAGTATATAAAGATGTTTGAGTTTCTATACAAAATCATAGAATTTGGGTGTTGGGTTGTTATATCATCATAGGGTCTTTTTATTGTTTTAAGGTCCATGCCTAAAATGCCCTTTGGGAGGATCTCAAAAGCAATGTCGTTGTGCCTCATCTGTAAAGGACTGAGCTACATGGAGCAGTTTGGAAGAGCTGACAATGAAATCTCTAGTCTAGTGTCTTTTGTGTTGTTGCAGGACTTAGAGTCCCCAAACGAGATCGTAACCCTCACCGGGTATTTACTGTACAAACCAGTCCAAGATATCCCTCAAGATGAGGAKCCAATAAACCAAATAGGCAAGTGATTAAATAAACAGAAAAAGGTAAATATTACTATTTAATACATAYAGGAAACACAGAGGTGGAATTTCTTAGCTTTGGCAGAACAGGTAATTCACTCTGAACACTGTKTAGTGAAAATCTAGTGTGTGAACCACTGTGAAATCATCTTCCTTGTCTTGCTGAAAAAAGTACTTGTACTGACTGTCACCTAGGTCATTTCATGAAGTGTACACTCCAAACCAGAAATAGTTAGCTCTCATGCAGCATTAGGGGTGGAAGTGACAAGAGAGGACCCACACTGAAATTTAGAATGTTACTTGGTGTCCACAAAGAGGACCTGGAATTTATGGTTGGGATCAGAAGAAGAAGAAGAACGAAAAGCAMTTAAAAATTTAAATAATGCCTCAAWATCCAACTGGAAAAAGGCAGGTACTGCATTGTTCAATAACAACCTACTGCTTTTCAATAAGACATTAAAGCATTAGGAAGCAGTGCATATTTGTTTCCYATAAGTAGCTCATTTAGACGATCTAATGCTCCACAGCTACTTTTTGTGATAATGGAGAGGGAGCAAAGAGGAAACAGCACTCCCAACCTCCAGGAAATGGCTGCTGCCGTCACAGAGAACTTGTGGATGAAACTGTTACACTTCGGCAGAAATGTTAAATCTCCAGAAATAGAGCCCRTACACCAAGATCAAGAGAAATGCTCCTCTTGACTTCCCAGCTAAAGCTACGTACTCTGGAAAAGAAGCAAGACAACTGTCCTTCTCTGACTGAAGAGATTTTTATATCTCCATGTTAGAAGCATTGTATGTTCTCTAGGTTGCACTTTAAGACCTCTGGGACTTTATTTGAAATCTGAAAGGCATCAAATAAACCAGGGCAAATTAGCCTAGTTATTTCACCAGATTTAGATTAGATTTGAAATTGGTTCATGCTGAGATTTTAAATGTCACTATCAAGCTTGAGAAAGGTGAGTGCTCCTGCACACACGCCCAGCCGGTGGAAGGACATGCTACCGAGCTATTTTAAGAACAGCCATCCATCTTCATGAAAGAAAATCATTAAATTCTTCAACCAGAAGCTTATCAAGTTACAGGGCTTTTGACAGAGCAGCCTTCTAAGTATCGTACTTTGTCTCCCTGAGATTGACAGAAGTTGCCAGATTTCATTATAGTGGGAATAAGACCCTGTGTCTTTGCTGGAGCAGTTATATGATACCTGGAACAACCCTTGCTGTGTTCAGCAGTGCTCCAGGTGGAGSTATGTACAAAGGCTATTGTGGTTTAAATGTCACCTGCCCCAGCGTTACCTTTTGTCCCCCCTCCATCAGGTGGGTCTCACTGTAATGCCCAATTGGTGTCCATTAGCGACACAGGTAGAAAGGAAATGGAAATACAGTTTTAACTTCCTCAGTGGGATCTGGGTGAGAACCTCCTTCTTTGCATCATTCATTAGCCATTATCAGGGTGAGGAAAATACTGGGACTCAGTGCCCCAAACTTTACCTGGGATCATGCTCTATCTTAATGTGAAGTGAAAACAATGATAAACTTGCTAAAATTTGATAAAATTCCTGCCTTTAAGGCCCTRTTAAACCACTACTCACCTTACCCTTATAGGCAAACCTAAAAATTTGTTTTCTGCATTTCCTTTTCCAAATCAAATTTAACTGGTTTTCTTTTGTTAGTAGAGTTGTGCATTCCCTCCCATAGAAGATYAGACATGCATTTGTGTGAACTCATTGCTGGGTGGTAATGCCATCACGGATTTGCACTATGCTACATATTTCATTACGAGTGCCCAGTGCAAAATAGCAGAGTCCTTAACAGTAACCCACCTTGCCTTTTCCATGAAGATAAAGTATATGTGTGGCAAAGCAGCTTAATATACTGTAGAGTCGTACCTAAACTTACTGATGAGCCACACTACAGAAGCTTTTCCTTGCTAAATGTAGTTTTAGCCTTGCTGAATGGTGATCAACAGCAGCTTGGCTGCAGCTTCCCCAAGTGCAGGACTGTTGGGATTGAAATGTCTCGGAGGCACAACTACCCCACCAGTCCTGTATTGCAAAATGGGGTGTCCGGGAAGGAACAAAAAATGGGCAAATGGGAATGCTAGGGTGACCACAACAGAAGGGAAACATTACTCAGGCAAAATCTGTGGGAATAACTTTTCAAGATGTATTTAGGGACTGGCAAAATATGAGATGCATGTTTGGAAGAGAGGTTTTCACAGAGCACTTTAAAGATGGCCCACTGGCTCCTTATAGCAATGAGAGCTTTGCCATGAACCATGATAGAAGTYTGAGGTCAATGCTTAATAATTCCTCTTGAAGTAGTCCAGCACTGGTTTCTGATACAGAGTAGTAGTATTACTGCACAGAACTTACAGAAATCTTTTAAAATTTCTGTCRAAGAAAGTTACAAAACCAAGGATATATTTATATCTGCAAAAAAATGATGCAAAGAAAGAATGTCCACCTCCTAAGGCTGCAAGGAGACCAGTGAAAGAGTTAAAAACAAAACTACAAACAAAAGGCTTTACAAACCTCTATTATTGTGTTTAATTTAAAAGATTAGAAATTACTCACACAAAGAGGAAATTTTGTTAATAAAATAAGCCATAAAAATGGGTAGCTGCAAGAATTAAAACTTTAGGGGTCTTAGTGACAATTTAGATTTACCAATCTGAGCGCACAGAGCAAATACAAAATCACAAAATAATTGAAAAGAATCAGGAACTCCAAAAGGAAATCAGTATGACTGTATATCAAGGTAAAAGATATGTTTACAGACAAGAAAATAGCCTTAAAAAACAAGCAAACAAAAAAGCACGATATCCTTCTGAAGAGAATTATAAACTCTGGAAGGTTAAACACATGGGAAGACAGACTAAAAATGTGTGAGAAACAACTTGAAAAATCAATTAAAAAAACCTTTTTTCAAGCTCATGAAGAGCAGGAAACCTGCAACAGGATCTAAAGGGCGTGCAGATGATCGTACAGGCGTTTGAAAGAACAGCTGAGAYAAAATAGCTGACCTGCTAAGACTAGTATGTGACCCTTTCACTTAGAATTGTCTTGATATCAGAGAAAAGTGGGAGGTGGAAATGAGATGACAATATTGGTGAGAGGTTCCAGGGAGATTGGGCCACCACAGATCAGTAATTCCAAACTCATGGGAATAATATACTTTGGTATATTAGGAACTGGTATTATTTGGAGCAGGAAGCAAAACAGAACATACAACTGGCTGCATCTGTACSCTGAGTACCGGGAAAAGTTGAAAAGCTCCCCCCATCTCAAAGAAGATAAAGTAGAACTGGAGAACTTTCTGAGAAAGACAAAGACCTTTCAGATGAGGAATAACTAAAGTGACTAAGACTCTTCAGTCTCACAAAAAGATAAGTAAAAAGAGAATGGCATCATCTATAAAATTGCAAGTGCTTTAGAAGAAACAAATAGGGGTATTTGCTGCCTTTTCCAGTACAAGCAGTTGGGACATTAAGTGACACCAGCAGGTGTCCAGGTCAAAAAGAAAAACAAAAAAAGAAGAYGGATCCTCGTGTGGCATCGAGACAAGATGTGGAACTCCTTGCCGAGTGACACCTTGGATGCTAAAAGGATTCCCTGGGCTCAAAAGAGCACCTGGGAAAACTGACACAGGAAGCACAGAACAGACCTGTCCCGATGTGTAATGCAATTAAAGAAGTTTATCATCCAAGTGCAAGGTGGAAGATCTGATTGCATCTCTGTATGAAGCCTGTATTCAGCTTTTGTTTGCATCTTTAATCAGATCTGCTTTCATCTTACACTGTGCAGTCTCAAATTTGTTGCTGTGTTTCGTACAGGACACTGAATCACAGGAACCAGGTAAATGTGTAGTGTTTTCTAAAAYGGTTCAGAAACAAGCAAAGCTAGAAGACAACATGTATTAATTACTTTTTCCCGTAGCAACCTTATCCAGAAGATGTCACCAAAACACAAGTAGTATCCAGTGCTCCTAGAATGAGGAACATAAATGGAAGGACTTACGTTAGTACAAGATCCATAGAAAAATCAAGAACGATATTGAAAGAACACGCTGGTAATAAAAATTACTGCTATTCAGAGCAAAGATTAAACCCTCATATTATCACAGCAAAAAGGTCAGTATATAGGTGAAACATCTACAGATAGGAAAACATGTAGACCAAATATTGTGGCAYCGTTTTGAGCTAAGAACACCTTCTTTGCAAACCTCTTCCCTAAAACTAGGAAAACAGACACAGCAACCAGCAAACTGATTGCTCTGTTTTTCTACCTTAACTAAATGCCCTTGCTACTCATCTTCTTTCCTATTGATAGATTACTTTGGTCAGGGACTTGCATATTAACAATCTGCTCCTATCTCAGCTTGTGTCTGTGTGCTGTTAGGGAGTATATCCAAACACTGTCTGACTCAATAGTTAATTGCTGTATTATAGTGATCTACTTCACACACCAGAAGATCATGCTCAACATCTCAAATACTGTCTTCTCTGTTTGCACTTGCACTGTGGCTTCAGTTTTAAAGGACTGAAGACAAAGTTTGTCTGACAGCAAAAAAAAAAAAAAAAAAAAAAAAAAAAAAATCAGAAGAGAAAGAGCAAAGAGATTCATAACCAGAAGGAAAGACAAATGCAGCAAGTACAGCAATTAAGAACATCAGTTTACAGGTTCAGAGCTACTCTGATAGTACCCATTGCGCTTTATCTGAACCCAAGCAACAACAGAAAATGAGTTGTCAGTTGAGGCCAAATCAGTGGTTGGAGCAGTCTCTCACAGCACTTCCAAGAATTTGACCTAAGATGGCAGGAACATTGCCATCCTCAAGCAGATCAGCTATCAGCAGCCGATACCTGAGAGGTTTCTGTRATTTCTTTTCTTGGTGACAGCTGAGCCCAGTAATGAATCTGCATTGAGCACGTAGACTAGCAACACAGGCGATCATGACTTGAAAGAGATGTTGTTGTGGGAATAAGCTGAACAAAAGCCATTAAGACTGGGACACCAAGCAGCAGGAATTTAGAGCTTTGGCTCTAAAGGGGATCTCTTGACCCTCTCTGGTACCAGGAGATAAGCCCTGTTCCACCACATTTATCCTTCTCTAGGAAAAAAACAAAACAAATCTACCTAACAATAAATTCATAGGTTCTTTAGGAATGACGGCATATTAAGGTGTATCATTATTTGCATATCATTTTACACAGACATCCTTGATGGAGGTTTTCTAGTAGCTATAGCAGAGTATGAATTGCAGAGCTTTTAAACTCAGCAGTCTTTGATCCAGTTCTGCTAGTATCCTACATGCCAGCTTGTGATTAGGCCTCTGGGCACRTGAGTGGTGAAAAGACTATCAGCCCTGCAGAGTTCTTCCACCAAGTTGGTGAGGACCATGTCCACTACTGTACTGGGGCTTTTATTCCTACCTACTTAAAATGGAACAAGCTAGAGATTTGTGTTTCCTCTTTGGATGCAGGACATCGTCCAGAGTTCCCAGGTGACAGCAGCAGAGTTTTCTAGTTGCACTTGAATGCTGCTTTCAGGTGCTAAGAATGATCTTAAGACTAGGACATCAGCTGTGAAAAGACAAGCAGGTCTGTGCGTGTGACTACTCAAATGACCACCACCATTTTGAGCATGAAGTTCAAAATAACATCTGCTCTAGTGATAGTTCCCTCATTTGGGGAAGAAGTCTTGTAACAGGTGCCTCGAGGAGACTGTACTTAGTATTAGCATAATGTGAATAATCACATTCTTGTCAGGTCATCTGATAAGTTTAGCCCCAAAACCTGCACAACTGAAAAGTGTGTTCTTTCTCATTTTGCATCAGTCAAAACAATAGAATGGAACTGGGCCCAGTCTACACACATAAAAAAGTTTCTGTTATCTTGAAATTCAGAAGTGTTTCAGCGTGAATTTCCAGATTTAGCATGTTTCCTTAAGCTAGACGTAGTCTGCAAAGATTTTGTTASATCCTTCTAGATCACATATTTACTACTAGGAACAGTCCATTTCCTAYAATTATTTTCCATCTACCTAATGTAATAAGCAAATTTTCAGCAAAAATGAATATTACCTTGAAGTCTGGACATCGAGCACTTACTGAACAGGAAGGTTTTCCTTTTTCAATTGCTAAAAATGCATAAAAATAACTCAGTCAGGACTGAGGTGAAATAAGAATCCTTTTAAAGAAGAATTCCTTTGTGTTTCAAAAAATGAACAGCAAGCKTCTCGGCCAAAGAGGTTCACAAAGCAGGCAGAGTCCTAATAAAATCARTGCATGGAATGTAGCCTTGTAGCCTGTGTCTGAACAACGAAAGCACCGGCTTGTTCCAGRTAAAGAGAAGCAGTCTCTTTAGCAATCTGTGAGAATTAAAAAAAAAACATAGTAACATTGAAAAGATTTAGCTCTGCATACATGCTCAAAATAGCAATAAAAATGCAGCTAYGCATAATTCTACTTGATATTTTGAATCTCAAGTCAGGACTAACAGATGAAATCAACATTTTAGACACTGCATAGCCCTAAGCTTCTCCGTATGGAAGAAAATCAACCGGGAGAGAGGGTCAGGAAGTTAAAAGCAATCCCTGCAGAAGTCAGTGGTGTTATAAATGTCATACTCCAGTGTTTGTGGCAAGCATTTGCCTGGTTCAGAGGGTCCTCTTCAGAAAGCTTTTTTGATTTGCCTCTGTCCATAACAGGATACTACTGTTTTCAATTTTTCTGACAGAATAAACAGAGGTGGAAGAAGTGAGGTAGGATACGGTCTAAATGTAAACTAGGACTGGAGAGCGGGTTGAGTTACTGACAAATAATTCTCCCCTTTGTCACACAGTGAAAAGGCCACATGGTTTTAATGTCTGATTACATATAAATTTGGAAGATCAGCCTGTACAAAGAGGCATCCAGTCTTACCGGGTGGAACAAAATCAGAATCTGTCTCTTGGCACCTACATCTGCAGATCTACCAGGCAATAAATCATAGGAAGTGCAGAGATTTTCTATGACAGAAATCCCCGTGCATTTCATAAAACCATTTCTTGCTCTGTTTGCCACAGTCCAAGAGGACACTTGATAATAAACAGTCCTACTAATTTGCTGCTGTGTGTGTAAAACCTACCTAGTAGTAATAACATGGTTAGGAAATAATCTGTTTGGACCAACAAGAGTCAGCAAGCTGGAGAACTCATGAGATCTTYGCAATTTCCAGATTCCATAAGCGTTCAGAATATACTTCTATAAACAAAGCTATTGCTACAGAGAAGTTAAAACAAACCAACAGATGCTGAAATCCATGGCTTTCACTCCTGTTGTGTTGCACAGGGATCCAAAAATAATTCTCAGTACATGTAATGGTTGAATTTGCTGTAATGGTTGAATTTGCTAGTGGGCCCCAAGCAGAGCATTTACCATCCTAAATCACACTGTGGGGAGAAAAAGCTTCCAAATGAACAGTGAGGGTCCTGAGCTACAGTTAACTAAACGCCATTCTGAAGGTCCCATTTTTTTCACATATTGATCATTGAGTTTTCTGTATTTTCCACCAATGCTTAGCAGTATTCACAAGTTGTCATATACATTGCTATTAAAAAGATGAGAGAGTTACTAGAAAATTACTAGTTCCTTACATCCACTTTTTGCTTTGGTTTTCTCTACATATTATTCTTCTATCAAATTTGCCATCTAGCATTTTCTGGTACTAATTTATTATATTTTAAAATTCTCCAAATCCTAGGAGCCCAAATCATGGAATTTCTAGAGCTGGGWTACCCAGAGCACTGATTAATAAGAAGGGGGGGGGATGGAAAAAGGTAATTATGTAGGTGCACCTTCAATTTCAAGCASTGCTCTCTTTTCTGAGGAGAGACAGGGTTTACATTACAGCTGACCTCAGAGGCTCATTCCTGRATGTTTCACTGCAGGCACTGAAACCGAGGTGCGAGGTCAGAAGCAGCTCTGCCTCCGTGATGGTGAGCCACTGCCAAATCTGGTGCCACTGACAGAGATTTGAACTGACACCAAGTTACCGTGTCTTTTAAATTAATTTGGCATTCGACAGCAAGAGGGTTGGTCATCACTCTCCTGTAAAGCAAATGCAACAGCCTGGCAGCCACACTGAAGTCTGTGGTGTTTTTCTCTGTCAGTCTGGTTTCTCGACGTTYGTTTTCTAAATATGCCTCCTTTTTTATTAAGTTGCTCCGTTGGTACTCCAGGTGGCCGCAGTGATGCTCCTACCCAGAATATGGGTATGSGCACGAGGCCTCCTCCTGGTCCTGACCGTGCAGTTTGCTCCATGAGCCAAGACACTGTGTGATTAGAAAGAGCAGACTTGAGGGTAACATGAGAAGAACCTGTATTTCTCTGATTAAGAACATTGACCAAGCCTGTGATGAGATGTAGCTCTGACCATGGTACTTCTGCCGCCAATCTGCTCTCTTTAAGCGAGCAGTTCCTCAGGGGCCCATATCTTACCTTCTCTCAAAATCAGGAGAGGAAAAAGCACTATAAACAGCACTGTAATTAGAACTATTACTAGGGAAAATGGAAAAAAAGGTTAACTGAGTTTCTGTGACCATTAAGATGCTTAAGGGTATGTTAATTAGAGGCAGGACAACTCACAGGTTTAAACTTAAATATATATTTAAGCATCTGTCTGGATTACAGCCTGTATCTTCAGCCTCTCTGGGATACTTGGAGTACCTTGGTGGTACTTACAACATTTTGTGATACAAARTTCTGGCCAGGAAAGACTTGCTTGAATCTTTAGCTTGTTTTGCAAACAAGTCAATGAAGAAACTTAGATTTCTACAGTTTTCCATCAGTGTGAATGTAGGAGGGCTTTAAATAAATCACAGTAAACAGCAATATACTAAGTAGCCTATTTCTTTAGTCATCTCAACTTACACATCTTAGTTGGTTCTTAAAAAAAGGCAACAAGCAGTAATTATGCAGAATCACTCCTTTTTTTGGTAGAGGACAGCATCTTTTCATACAGAACAAAAACATCGTACCGATCAGCCACCCACACGTTTTCTTTAAAGTGCTCATAAATTGGATCAGCATTTGGAAAGCACAGCAAGTACTAGCATTTAAGTGATATTATAAAAACAGGCAAGCTGCGGTGGCAARTATGTATCCTTCATTTGTAGGTTAGCTTCCCTGTGCACGCAGGGTGTTACAAGACACTGCCTGGCAATACAGGAATGTGATTTTCACTGGAATTTTGCAACTAGAAATCACCTCTTCCTTAACATACAGGAAAAATGCAGTTAAGCTTCCCCTCTCCCCAGGACTAGCTATTCATGGAGCAGCTCCTCAGCTTTCCTCTCATTAGTTAGCTGTTTTCTGAGCCCAACATCTGCCTCTCCCAGCGGAAGAGGTTCGCCACCAGCCCCTGTGCGCAGTCTACCTCTYGGCCCTCCCACGCTCCAATTTAAATGGAATTGGATCCTGATATGCCTTGGGAACTGCTACAGTTACTGCTGTGCCGTATCCTCTCCTCATCCCAAGTGACTGGCAAGTTCACTGCTTTATCAGTGCTATGCATCCTCTGCTACGGAGGAAAGAGAAATTAAAAAGGAAAAGACTATAGTAAGATTTGCTTAGCTCCAGATCGTGCAGTTGTTGCTTCATCCTTTTACATATGCAATGCAGTTTTTTGAAAATAAGCATGGGTTGTTTTTCCCACCTTGCAGCGGTATTTCAGACAAAAGTCACTTTGCACAGAGAGCAGAGATTTGTCATTCTGCTCTTCTGGCTCTGGCTCTTTATTATTTCAAATCTGCGTAACATTTACATTCTTCTACATTTTTAATGTAGTCATATTTAAAAACACACATACACAAACTCAGATTTTAGGACAATCTCTTTCTCACAAAAAAGGCTTGTCAAACTTGTCCCCAGAAGCTACCCAATGGGTGGCTACAAAATGAGAATATTTTTGATTCACAAATGGAAATCCTAGTATATAACAAAGCGTTAGCATATAGCAATCGGTCTGAGTCTTCAGCTACCTCACATGTCAAAGATGGGATAGCCATGGGGATACCCATGGTAAAGCAATGGACCTACTACAATCGTTTGGTTTATTGGTTATCCATTAAAGTCTTTGCAATGCCCCCTGGAATAAGTTGGCTCCTAGAGCAGGGAAACACAGAAGGTTTTGAGTGCACTGAAAGCTGTTTTCTGCAGGGACAGAGGGCAAATCAATCCACAGCTGAAATGGTTTAGAGGAGTCTCTTTTAGCYTGTGTACTGCTGTGGTTTGTGTCCTTGGCAGTCTGCCAAAGCTTTTTCGTAAGATATCATCAAAAGTCACAATTCTGATTTCTGTGATCTGTACAGTCTGCCAGCTTAATTGTCACAGGCTACAAGAGACGTGCTAACATGTGCTGTGTGCTACTCATGAACAACCATGGCTTTTTCTTTTTTTTCTTTCTTCTTTTATTTTTTTCCCTTGCAGCACTAGGTGTTCAATCTCGCAGTGTACTGACCTGGAATAGTCTCTTGCATGAGCTTCAGCCTTGCTGCTCTCGTATTCCTTGGTATGAAGATTTGGCCAGCACAAAGCTGCTCAAATTTGCAGTTGGAGGAGCTGCCTCTGCCTCATCTGCTGCAGCAGGGGTGAAGATGCAGGCACAGGGCAAGGCTGCTGGAGGCCCTCGCATGCGGCTCCYGTGTCTTCAGGCACACAGGGAGGATAAAATAAGATAAACTCTTAGAAACGGTAAGGAAGATTGATTGCCAGAGCTGGACTCAGAGAAGGAATAGCCAGGAGGCTAAAAGGCTTCCCAGGGAGCAGAAAAGGCTCCTCGCTCTGCATGCCTGAAGGGTGGCCAGCAGCGACAGGTGGGTTGGTTTTTCCTCATCTCCTCTCAAAAAGCAACACAAATGTTTACACTTCTTACAGAAGAGAGTGGGAACAGCCAGGTATGAAGAATATCCCAATGCCTCTCTTTGAGTTTGTTGGCTTCTCACCCTGCCTGCCAGTTAGAATCTGACATCTGCTTAGAAGATAAAGAAATATACTTAGTATTGCTTTCAGATTTGGAAGACTTTTTAAACAACAGTTTTTCTTGTAAAAGTTAATGAATTTACGTGACTACGGTGCATTTTTTCACCAAATATAAGTTATGATCCTTGCAGTGTGATGCTGGATCCTATCATCTGTCCTTAAGGCAACATCTACCCACTTATTACGCCACGCTATAGATTTGGTCTACTTGGGCTAAGCAGAGACCATGCAATTCATTTCACTCAGAAGTGGAATTTAAAGCAGAGTTGAAAACTGCAAACCTAGAAAATTGATCTTAAAAACCCACTCAAGTCTGTGAAAAGCTCATAAACCTAAGATTAAAGCTTTAAAATAAATGCAAAAGCCATCATCTATTGCATTATGTTTCTCAGTTATACCAATTTAAAATTTTCACACTGAGATAACCAGAGTAACCCAGCTCCGTGTCAGTGATATCTGCTATCCTGATGTCAGCAAGCACAGCAACAACCCCTCTCAGATGGGAGACCAGGTGCCAGCATTAGGTACTGAACTTGGAATCAATTTTCTCTCTCCAAGTGTAACTTTGTGCTTGTACTCTATGAATATATCACCATGTACAGGGATAGCTGTACCCACATTTTGCAGAGGTAAGTAAGATGGAACCATTGACTTAAATTCATTTTTTACAGATGCAGGGTACTTTTGTGCAGCTGTGACACAGCAGGATTGAAGCAAACTAATGCAAAGCATGGAGAAAGCAAAGAYGTTTAAGATTTGTTGTAGTTCCTTACTCTGGAAAGGAAGCTCAGTTTCTTCCTTCCCTCTACTGGCTTCATGAGCAGTTGTTTTATGTATGTTCACCATCATCTTCTCGAAGGATCAGGCTACATGCTGTAACTTCTCACTCTCCTGTCATCCAGGCAAGGAGGCTCGTATTTGCCACCCGTTTTCTCACTCTCCCATATGACAAGGATTTATCTGGTTTTGAAAGTGCCCCTGAATAAACTGGACATGGAATAACCAAGAAAGGAAAAAAGATACAGAGGAATTATGTTATCTTCTGAGTTAATAAAGGTAACTAGGTATTTCCAATAGTGAATAATGGCATATAAATGTAGTCATCAAATATTTACTTGAAATTGGAGGGGAAAGGGAGAGGGAAGAAGAAACATTTTCACAGAAAAGAAAGCCTACTCTAGTAACTAATACTTAATGCTCAGCTGACAGCAGGCTGAGKTATTTGTATTTATTTTTTTAAAAAAGCAAAATGTGAATGCATAAATTCTAATATACCACTGAGGTAGCAGACAAATGCCTTCCTCTACCCTTCCCTTTTTCATCTTATCCTGAATAATATGAATGCATATATGTATTTTTTTTTCCATATCAGACCATTTGAGCCACAAGCTGAAATTCYGTAGCAGTTGACGGCTCCTTCTAACTCCAGGGCTACAAATATGAAGACAGTTCAAGATCACACTCTCAGCAGAGGTAACGCCAACTTGCTCACTGCTGTGACCACTTGTTGGTTTTGGAACAAGCAGAGACATTTAGGCAAAAGTGCTGTGGTTGTCTTGTGCTAACAGCTTGGCTGTCTGGCATGATGCCCTGGCAGCTTTTGATGCCTCGTTATCTTGCAAAAGCAGAACAGCCGCACACGTGGTGCAGTTTCCAGTGAACAAGTCACAGGACTCTGCTCAGAGACATAACTGGCGAAAGACTGTTGAAATGCACTTAGAATTATAATGGCAACTTATCAATGCTTGGAGCAAAATCATCCTTTTACTGATTAATTCACAGGCTCTGTGTGTTTGTGAAATCTTTTTTTTTCTTTTTCTTTTTTTTGTTCTTCCTCTTTTCTTCTAAGGGTGATCTGTAAAAAGGGAATGTTAAGAACAGAGCAGCACAGCCACGAACTTCTGAATTTAGCTCTGTTATCAGATAGATTTCTTGGGAGGCTAAGAGATAAAGGCAAAACATGACTTTTCTCGGCAAAGAACACTTGCTTTGACATGCACAGCTTTGAGAGATAAGCTGCCTCTGCATGTCATCATCTATACACCCATGGTCTTTATAGTACAGCCTAGTCGCTCACCAGCTAGCCGACTCTAAAATGTGGGCACCAGCCCATCTGTGACCACGCAGAAAAGGAAGCTCCTTGGGACTCTTCAGCTGTGTAGAGATTCCCAGGCGCAGGACAGAACAGTTCCAGATGCAACCACAGCCAGCTTTTCTCAGCGAGCAACAGAGAGTGTTTCAACCAGTAGTCAGTATTTAAAGATCCTTTCCTCAACTGCCAGAAAAAAAAAAAGGCTCCAGACCCACGGCACTCATTAGTAGATATTCAGCTGATGGCCTACAGTCTCTTAAAAACTGTACTCTAAGAAAATAGAGGCGATAGGCAGAGGACACTCAACATCAGATAAATTTACATATGGAGAAGAATTTTTCTGTCTGACAGACCTGAATCACACTCTCTGAGAACACACAGCTCCACGTCTTTCCAAAACAAGACACAGCACAGCTTCTTTCAAATAGAGGAGTGACTCACAGGGTGCCACTGTCACCACGTCTGGTCCTGAGTCCTTCAGAAGTCACAGTGACACCCTCTCTTGCTTTGAACAGCAGACAACAAAAGTGAGAGAGATCGTCACACTTCAGGCTGCAGAACAGCACGTGGTTTGTGTTTGTATTTAACCCAAGTGGTACAGCAGCACGGTTTATGTAAGCTCACACAGATGATAATACAAAGTCCCCTACAGTAAACTAAAAAMAGAAAAGAAACAGAAGCAACCCTTTCCCTCCATAAACCTAGGATAAGCAAGAGCTAGACCAGAACAGCTCCCCTGCTAGAAGAGCCCCATATCTGGAAACCTGACCAGTCCCAAGTCTTTGCAGACGACTAACCAACAGAAAAAAATGACAAAAACATCATGTTTTTGAGAAGGCAGATTAGAGACTAAGAGCTTACACAAACCAGCGTTTGCCTTGTCTGGAACAGGAAGAGTGCCAGAAAGAAAAGTCTCCAAGTTTTCCCTGTGGCACTCATCTCCTGCACTGGGAAATCCCTCAGGGCTATACTATGTGCCAATACTATAGTTACCACTAGGTTATTAGAAGTTTCTGGTTTTAAGACGTGATTTTCTTTTCTGGTCCAGCTACGACACAGGACAAATGAACACCCTCCTTCACATTAACTTCTGTCCTGATGAGTGATCTTAGCATATATAGAGGTGTTTGCCATCTTGGGGAAATGAGCTCACCATGCATTTGTCAGCCTTTTGAAGTAATATTTCTGAATAGGAGCGGAGCCCACCTTGCCCTGGCTTCACATAACAGAGGTGAACATTTCTCCATGCAGAAAGCCCTGCTTTGCTCACTGCTCAGGTTACAACTTTTCAGCTTTTACCCTGGCTGAACCTGAACTCATCTGCCATCCCCGCTCATGACAGATGGTTTATGCAACATCTTTCACAATGTGGGCACTGAGCCCTCAGACWTCAGAGAAATATCCAAAGAGTCTCTGGTATCCAGAGACAGCATAAAATACAAAGCCCTCTGCTTTATAACCGGTCACAAGCTTCCCGTCGTGTCCAACATGTAATCTCGCTCTTGCTAAGCTCCTGATCCTTTTCATTTTGGTCCATTTTAGCAATTGACTTCACTTTTTATTCCAGTTACAAATACTGAACATTACATTCTGGTTTCTCCACTGAAAACCCTCTGCTTGCAGACCATTATCTATCAAAGGTAAATTGCCTGCAGATGCCCAGTATATGATTGTGGATGATTAAACAAGCAGGAAGGCAATAGGTTGAGGAATCAGAAATGCTGGTGCTGACGGTGCATACARTCATGGCTTTATTATTGAAGAGAGCAGAACATCAGTCTGAATTTTGAATGCTACACAGCCCCAGATGATTTTACATGTCACAGTAGCTTTCTGCCAGAGTCTCACAGTGGTTTTAGAAATGAAAGGGATCCTTTTCTTCCCAACATTATTTGCAAGAATTATGTCCTTGGTTCTACTTTCCTTACCTCCTTAAAATTCTGGTAATTACTAAATGCTAGAAATATACTTAAGGTTTTTGAAAATAGCAATACCCTGCTGAAAATGTTGCTTGGGGCTCCTGTTCCCTAAATTTGCAGAGTCCCTAAAAATTAGGAATAAATAAATTCCTGGTAAGCTTAGATAAAGCCAACATCCTTCTCAACATCCAGCTCAGGCCCCTTAAAGGTGCGAAGAACAGCAGCTGTCATAGAAAAATCTCTCCACTCACAGCGTAAAAAGAAAGCAAACAAACAACTCTTGCCTCTCTAGGATTAGTGACAGTAATTTCCACAAAACTTGGTCTGCTTGTTACCTCCTCTGACATCCATACAACATGACAAGCTGAGCACAATCAATTCTGCTTTTTGCTGAGTTATGCAGCAGCTGATTTTCTCTGGAACGCATTGGCTGACTGATCACTTTTTCATTTGTTCCTTTTGACATTTTGGGTAGGCAGATTATACTGAAGTCTTCCAAAATAATATTATTAGGCCAAAGACTAAGCCTACGGTCATGGAAGTACCTTTTCTCTAGAGTGCAAGTACTCATTGAAAGTTCATTGGTGGTGACCCAAACAAGATCTTTCATTGTATTTTTTTTTTTTTGGCCTTCAAGTCCTCCTCATGCAACCTTTGAAAAGCCTRTGACAGCACGCAGGTTCGAATGGTACCGCACTAATAAGAATTACAGAGCTTAAATGGATTTTGTAGACTTCTCCATCCAAACTTGTTTCAAAGAAACTGAGGCACAGCCTCATTAAGACGATAAATTGTGCACTGCCATTTGATCACTGTACTATGGCAAAGACAAGGGAAGTAATTTATATTTATGTACTAAAGAACAATTTTGTTTGCCTGCACTGAAAATACCTTAACCGAAAAGACGTCTGGTTAGTGCGAGTAAGATGTTTAGTTTTTCGGCCCATTGGATCAGCCACTCGCTTATTTCTAAAGAGAAATTTAAAAGAATTTTCTTAGAGTTTTACAGTCCAGAAGGAGGGGACTCAGAACTGCAGTTGCAAGAAGCAGCTGTACATACGGAAAGGAYATTTGCTAAGATCTGAACAGGATTACTTTTTTCTTTTTGCCAATAATTAACCTCAATAAACTGCAGGATTTTTCCAAGTTTGTAAAACTCAGACAAAAGTGATGCAGCATTATTAATATGAGAAGACAAACACTGTATTAGGATATGAAGCATGGTGTATGTCATGCACATAATCTGAAACTCACAGTTCACTGCTGACTCCTAATGAGGTTTTGCAATTGTGCCAGAAGGTTTCCCCAACAAGGGAGTACAAATCTGAGCTGTTTATCACTTACTAATACATAAAACAACTGTTAGACACAGCTTCTTCAAAAGATAATATTGTAATATGAATTTTGACAACCATAATCTTGGGATAAACAATATGGAACATAATGCGCTTAGCAGCCATAACTTCCATTTGACATGAATGCAATAACCCTAACTCAGGTCTGAACCAGAAAACAAGTAACTATGACATTTTCTGCCAGTCAGTCCAGGAGACAAAGTTAGATGGAGAGTACTCCTCTCCATTTTGAAAAAAAAAATCTGAACCTCTTGAGACATGCTGAGTTGGGTGCAAAGAAATATGGTTTTAATGAAGTCAATACAAATGCCTCATGAGAAGCTATGGACACATAGTGTGATTTTGCCTACCTATATAAATCCCCTCCCCTGCTTTTTTGGCCCCAGACAATCTCTCAATGTTTCAAACCTTCCTGCCAGCCCCTCCAGACTTCTTGCTCTTGCTGCAGTTCCTCCRGTTTGCTACTGTGGAGGGAAATTAAATGAACCTCAGCTCTGGAGGGGTGCACGGCAGAAGCAGATACAAGGCAAATATGAAGAAAGCACAGAAAGTTGCCAGTGGTTTTATATGCTTTGTTAGGCATATAATAGAAGATTGCAGATAGCAGTCCAACCTTTAGCTTGAAAGGTCCTGTGAGAACAGTCATGAACGACGGTTTATCAACTGTCCTGAAAATGCACAAATCAGAAAAGTGACACTAATGGCTGTGATAAATTGTTACCTAAGGAGACTACCAGAAACTAGTTCAGGATCAGAGCCTTCAATGACCGTACAATGTACTTTATACACCTAGGACAAATCAATCTTTTTTTAATAAACATATTTTGCAGCCAAGTAGACAGCTTAAGTAAACCCTCATTGCTATGCATCAGTTACTGAGCTTTTCAGTAAACCACGAGCTTTGTTAATTAAAAAAACCAATACCCACAGAACCAGTCTGCAAGAATTACCTTGAGTGGTTCAGGTAACAGCAGTGACGTCCTACCTACTGCTGCAGTTGCCAGAGCACATTAGAGCCCTCTTTCCAAGAGAAGCCTGCAAGAGGCCACTACTTCTGCCTTGTCCTCCACGTTTAGCTTTTTCTCTGACCTGTAGGTGSGTGTTGTGCTGTGCCTTGGGGACCTTGTTTGTTGTGCTCCTGCCCAGGGRCCTGTTGGATGTTGCTTGCCCCGTGGCAAGAGAGCGCTGGTGCATCCCAGGCCGTACATCAGCGGCGAGGCCCCGCGTGCGGGAGGCAGCCGTGCATCCAAAGCACTCCTGACTCCCAGGCCAGACGTAGCCTCTTTCCACCTTCCAGCTCATCTTCTCGCTAGTCTTCTGWCTTTTTATAGCATACATTTCTTGTCTTTCTTCTCCTCTACTGTTGTTCTCTCTGTGTCTTCATAGAAGGTTGCCTGGAGTTTGAAGTGTACGTGTTGAGGAAGCATCCACGTAGAGGGCTACAGTATATCCCTGCATGTATATTCCTTATACAAGAGGTATAAGGAATATACTCCTTGCTTTGTCCCATGSGAACCAAGATAAAAGTCAGATGCTATAAAATCCCATTACCTAGAAATGCAAAAGGCCATATTTTCAAAAGCTGCTGCATGTGTCTGAGGTGTTCTTACATGTTTAACTTTAAAAACCAGTTAGAAAAATCACTTTTGTAGACTGTCTGTTACATTTAAATGTCAATTATGAGAACAGATCTAGCTACTCATTTCACTAAGAAAAGAGTCTGCACATAAATATTTAAGCTTTCAATTGCATTTTTTATTAAAAACAGTCATATCTATGGGGCACTAAGGGACTCACTCATTCAATGAACTTCTTAAGGAACAAATCCTCTGTTTGAATAATTGCAAACAAAATAAATTTTCAGTACAGGCCACAAAGTTCTAATAGCCTAAACATTAGAAAACACTGAAAAACCTGCATAAGAAAGCAATCTTCATGGAGAGAGGTAACTTAAGATTCAGCACAAATGTTTCTCTCTTACAGTTAAACACATCTTAGTGAAATTTGTAATTGCCCCATTGTAACATTATGTTGATTATTTTGGCAGAATGAACAGTCTTTTGAAACCACATAGTCCTGAAATCAAAACAAAGCGAACAAACAAAAAAAAAAACCCTCCAACAACAAAAAGAAAAAAAAAAGATGAAAAGCTACCATTTGATCCCATAGTAAAGACAAGTTCCATCACAATCTTTGTGTGGTAACCAGATAGAAATAAACTTAGATAAACTATTGGATCTAACCTTCAACTGCCAGCCTTTAATCAAAGGAAGATTTGAAAACATTTTAGGCCGAGTATCTAATATTCAGTGGTTTACAGAATGCTTTCATTAACTCCAGCAATGTCTTTAATATGCACTTCTAATGCATAAGAAAACATATAAATATCAAAGTGGGAAAATTGGAACCTAATGCTAACTTCTTTTCATAGTAAGGAGTAGGAACTATGTTTTGGATAGAGTGATTGAAAGAAATTTATAATCTCAAATGTTGCTGTGCAAAATAGGTGTATAGTAACTGAACCATAGCAGCAGATCACATCAGGGTGATTTCTCCCACTTCTTACTCTTCTGGAGTCCAGTTCTTACATGCTAGGACTCCAAATCCAGCAAGGATCATTGGAAGACTTTTTCATTTGTGAGCCAGATCAGTCTAGTAGATAGGGAGCAGAGTATGCTGTAAATCGACAGGGTGAATAAAAGGTGGAAAATATCTGTGATAAAGGGGATCTTAATTACTCAATTTCTTAATATTTTACTGAATTCTGGGCTTGTGTTTTGAGCTAGAACTTCAGTTTTGAATTTTAGGCAAGATAATCTCAAGAAAATAAAAGTAGACCTTAAGATTCACACCAATGAAATTCCTCTATATTTTGGAAGATTTAAAACTAAGACACACAGCAGGGCCTTAAASAGTCTTTTAATCACTGCTTTTCATACACGAAAAGCGATGATAAAAGTATTTGGGATGAGGAAAAGACTATTGTAAACTTCCACAAGGACAGCTCAGGAAGGTCTGTTTGGAAAGARACCCAGGATAGATGTTTTCTATCAAGAAAAATGCCCTAATTATTTGATTATCATAAAAAATCAAGTCAGAACCAGACTTACCTCTTTGAAGGGTATGGAGAAGTAATGCAACACAGGACGCGGCTCAAGATAATGAACAGCTCCCTCTCCCTCTGCATGTTAATACCTATGATACACATTCCTCTTCCTGACGGCAATTACTTAACCTATTTGAAACTATATTGGCTTTGAAAGAGCCAAAAAGGTTGTTCCTGGAGAAYCCACCCAGCGCTTAGCACTATGACTGCTGCCCTCTGCTGCAAGGCAGACTTCTGGGAATGCAGTCGGTGTCAGTTAAATACTTCATACACACACAAATCACGGGTGACCTGATGCAGAGAGATGCTAATCAGTTCATGCTCAAAATTAGCACTCTACAGAAAAACACAACTGCTTTTATACTTGGGGAAAAAGTAGTTTCACTGGAAAATTATGTAACAGATGCTGGAATTATTTATGCTCAAGAAATGATTCCCAGCTTTTTAAGTTTCTTGGCATCTGTGACTTGTTTCATGTCTATGTTGCTATCATTAAATATTTTTATAGGTCCTCGCAACTTGGGAAGCATAAGCCTTGCAGATAAAAACCAAAATAGAATTGAAAGTCTATACATCTGGTTTATGTTCTGTAGTATTGAATATTCACATCTGAGCAAAAGGCCCAAATGACCAAAATAAACCATCATTATTGCAGAGGTTAACTGCATTTTATCTTTTGGATTGTAGATATCTGCAACAGAAATATCAAGATTTGTCTGCATGAAATGTGAATGGAAATGTCTGGATGTGAAAGCACCAGAAGAAACAACAGACAGCAAGCGTTGGAAATAATATCATTTAGGAGTAGATAACTGAATACTTGATAGACACACTCAAACCTGTAAACAGAGGAATGTGTCACCATCAGGAGGCAGCTCTTCTCGTCTAGATGTACACAAGATGATGGAAACAAGGCTACATCATACGTGCTATTTTGACTCCTGTCTTCCCAATAGGAAGTCTAATTATAGCATTAAAGATACCCCAAACAAAAAAATAAAGACAATGGGCAGCAGCTATGCCAAAGATTAATGGAAGATGAGATAAGCAAGTTTCAGAAGTGAAAGATCACCTCATGGTAACTGTTGAATGCTAACAGGGATTTAAAGCCTGTCCAAAACCCAGATTTATGTCACCAATTGAGAATGGCCCCAGAGATACAGTGAGGACCCAGAAGCTGATGTCCTGGTTGTCTGCATTGCTCACTACTGATCCTGGCCCAACCCCCTGCATACCCATATCTGGGTTTCTGTGAGTGTATGGGCATGAATTAATGAAAACTATGAGACAGTAAGTGAGACTGAAATCCATTTTGTTTAAAGTAAGTATCTCTTTCTTCTTCCATAAGGTCTCACACAGTTTTCTTACATTAACTCTCTCCAAGATTTCTGGTAATAGGTGATCTGTTCTGTTTGAAATGGAAAAAGTGACAACCTCCCTGTACTAAGGACACTAAATAACATGCACTTACCTGATGCCAGCTGAATACACAAGGCATTAGTGATCAACAGTGAGGAACCTCTGCTGCTGGAGACACTTGTGCTAATTACTCCCCCCCTTCCCCGTCTTATCCGCAGCAGAAGCAAAAAAGAAGTGGAATCGATCTCTTAAGTGCCTTGCCTGAAAAACAACCTTTAAGGAGAAACTACTTTAATTAAACCAGGATAAGCAGCAGCATTTCTTCAGGACAAAACTGCACACCCATCAAAAGGAGCATCTGTTTCTCAGTTACTGAGTTCCTGGTAATTAAGAACAGAGGATGAGGAGGTCTGGTGGGAAGGGACAGAGCAAGGCTTAGCTGCACTGTCGTCCACAAAAAGAGGGCAGAGTGATGAGCAGAGAGTTTAGCTTGGACAAAGAAGACTGACATGAACCTGAAAGGAAGATCTGGGAATCACTTAACATTCTTGGGAATCACTGACCTTTTGGGAATCATTTGCAGTTACATGGCAGAGGACTTACGAACAAGATTAAGATGCAGATGAAAGAGAGACAGCAGCCAAGGGATTAAATTCTCCAAGACTCACAGAGGAAAGCTGGAGAGGGCATGGCTGAGAGCAATCCAAGGACAACTCAAAGAAGAATTGAGAAGTAATGAGACAAGCCAAGAGAAAGGTTGTTTTCTTAGAGCTCAGGAGAACAAACAACTGCCAAAAAGACTTGCTGGATCATGTCAAGGTGATCGCTGATCAAAGAGGGAGAGAAGGGCGGGATCTGGAGTTTGTTCACAGAGACAATCCCAGGGCAGGGCAGGAACCATCCTGAAGCTTCAACAGCATCCAGTGGCTGGGCAGGAGGCAGTGGGATTGGCTACTGCCCAGCCAGGGTTTGCATAGTGCACTTTCAGGAAAGGACAGAATTTGCAGCTGTCTGTTGTTAAATAGTTTTCTGTTGAAATTATTGCATGTGTATGGATGCCTGAGGGCATCCCTGGAGAGTAGGGACAGCACATCCAAAATGAAAAAGTCCATTTAAACAGAAACATCGTTTGACAGCTCAAGAGAGCAATCCATTTCAAAGTAATCTATGTGTACATTTTCACAGCAGTTCTCCTTTCTACAAAAATACAAAAGCTATTAGGCTGCCTCTATTTTTAATAGAATGCACAAAGCAATGCACAGTCATTGGAGAAACAGGTGTAAATGTGAAATAACTTAAAGAAACCTTAGTAAGAGCAATTCAGCATGTATGACATTTGTTTTAAATACAACAGCATGTTTGGATTTTTAAGAGCTATGCATTAAAAAATGTGAATAGGAGAAATGTATTTCAAGTATTTATTCTCACTATCATTTTAAATTGTATCCTTTAAGGGCTTTTAAAAGTGTAGGCCTGTCAAGTATACTCCAAATTGAGAATTAAATGTTTGTTTGGAAGAGCTGGATATTCAATCATCATAACAATGTCTGAAATTCATCACCGTGGCAAGGCAAAAAAATAAGACTTGGCCCTGACATCATTCAGAATTAGTGCTGATAATTTGTCTCATCAGAAAGTATGAAGTACAAATGGACATGGTACAGRTGTCACCCACAAGTTGGATGGAGCTGGAGTGTATATATAGCATGTATGTATGTGTGTGTGTATATATATGTATGTACACACACACGTGCACACATGCACACACACACACATACGCACTTATATACAGCTACATAATAGAAACATTCAGGTCCAGTTATACAAATTAAGTTTTTCCATCTGACTGAGCCAAAGTTTTAGACTCTACATGAGCTGGAAGAAGCAAAGAAGGAATTGTCTCTTCTGAGACAATTTGTGCTGGGTAGCACAAATATCTGCTGTATGCAAGTGATTTGGGGGCTTGAGGGCCACTAAAAAATGACAGACACAGAGCAGCTAAATCCCAGTGAGGTCACCTGCCATACCTTCAGCAGGCTACACAATAGAAATACAAGTAATGTCATGTTAAACTGATACAGCGAACTGATATAGTCACCTCTCTGTATGCAAAGCCCAAGCAACCAGTTGCATTCAGGCCATCAAATCTAAATGAGAGGACTCTGGAAAAAGATATGTTCTGTGGGGCTCCAGGATGAAAACCATGCCCTTGGAAGCAAAGCAGCTCCCACGAGCAATGTGTTTTCATCCACAGAAGGTGCAATTACTTCTAGCATAGACATCTCCTTCCATTTGGTTATTATTCCTTTCACAGCGATCAGTGGATGGTGAGGCTGTTTGGACTATTTTCTAGCTACTATACCTTTAATTTCACAGAGATCAGAATGCCCAAACTCTTTAGCTGTATTTTTTTTTTTTGAGTTATTCTCACAATGTATTGTTACTGATGGAGCCAATTTTTTGTTAATGGTTATAAGCTCCCATTTAGTGTGCTCTTGTATGTGCTGCTTCACTCTCTGTTAATGATGTTCTCTGTATCAACTCTGTTTTTCAGAATGGCTCTGCTACTAACAGCACGGGCACATTTCCAGGCCTAGGGAGAGGAAGAGTACGAGGGAATCACGGCTATTACGGACCTGCAGTTACAGAGGAGGAGCTGTGACAGCAGATGTCCACAGAGCCCCATCAGGTTTTATGCCTTTATTTCTCTTCCCCTGTTTTTTCTCTTTCTGCAGACTGAGCCGTGAAAGAAGAGATGCTTCTCTTTTGTAGACTTGCTGCAAGTCAGGTATGAAGCAGGCAGGGGAGGAAGTGCTGAACGTAAGAACTGGGAGCTGCCTTTGTCAAGAAATGTTGATATAACCAAACTGAGGCATTTAGAAAGTCCTGAAATGCTTCCAAACAAAGTATTTTGAAATAATGAAAACAAGATGCCTGTTACTCTTCCTAAGATTAAGCTGCCAGTGGCAAACTCCAGACACTCTTACAGAGCCTCAGACACACTTACTAATCGCCGTTCAGATTTTGTAAAGGAAAGTCAGTATCAACACTGTAAAATAAAGAAAAACAAACCAGAGTGGGTTATTTTCCCTTTACTCCGACTTACAGACCATCTCTCACATTCACAGTGTTGTCATCCCTCCAGAATACTGATATTTGACAGAGCAATAATTTCGCCTTATACATTAATATATTTTTTAAAAGTCAGTTACGGGATCATTTGTAGGAAAAAAAAAGAAGAAGAAAGTAACAAGAATATCTTTTCTGGTAACAAGAATAAAGTCCTTTTCTGTAGGAACATGCTTGCTGAGGAATTTTACTTCTGTCTGGAATAGTTCAGGAGGGGTTGTATGTTTGCTTTGGTAGTTTTTGAGTACACACGCATCTGACACAAACACCTCAAGATACAGCTTCTAAGGAGGAGCCACCTACACCTGCAGCTCATTTTTATTTCCATTGGAGTTTCAGAGACAACCAGCTAGAACCCCTGAACAACTAGGAAACACTCAGAAAAAAAAATCTGAGGCCTTTAGTTAGGTATCAGGAACGAAAAARAGGAGTACACCAGTACGAATCACAAAATAATCCAGTCAAGTATGGCTTGTTTTCTTGTGAACTGCTATCAAAAAGTCCCATGGAGGATTAAACAAGGAGGGGTCAGGCAAGCGGCGGTCTGTAGTGACTATGGAGCAACATGTGGTGGGATAGAAGTGGGAGCCTGTGGAAAAGCATTGCAATGCTGGAAGGTGGGCGCCTTTGCAGCATCAGGAAAAGCYGATGGGAACTGCTAAGAACAGACGTTCCCACTTTCTAACATTAATAGCGGTCAGCAGAAATTACATTGCGATGTGAAGGAGACCTGTTGCTTCCCCACATCCGGAGAGGAGTGGCAGAAACCTGATGGGCAGGCGCTGCTTGCCCAGGAGGCGCAGGCAGAGCCCATCTCGATTGCTTTCCCTTTTCTCCCCCTGGCCCCTCTTCTGCTCCCACTTTCCTTTCTCCTGCCCTCCAGGAGCCTCTCTCTGTCCATCCTCCACAAGCCTGGTGCTCCCCCTGTGCTGCCAACCAAAGTGCCCTCAGAAACCTGGGTACCTATGATATTCCCCCCATCCCCTGCTCCTGCTCATGTCCTCAAGCCCCCTTCTTTTCACTCACGCTTCCTTTGCTGTCTCCCTGCCTCCTCCTGCCTTTCAGCTGCAMCCCACCAGCCAGCTCCTCTGGGCGATGCCCAGAACTGGCTCATCACCTTCCACTTGGATCCTCTCCAGACCTTCTCAAAGGTGCCTCTTCCCCGTGCCCTGCTTGCTCATCCTGGCTCCCCCAGTCTAAACCGCCCGGYGGCAGCAGGTACACAACCATCCCTTCCCACCTGTCCCTCTCCAAGCCAGGGCAGGAGCAGCTGGGAGCAGCCGTGGAGGCGCTGCCCTGCAGGCGCTGGCTGCCTTGGAGGGGCCAGGGCAGGAGGTGTGGGCTGACTCTGAGGGTGTCTTTGCCTGGAAGCTGCAGCCGCAGTGATCTCCTCTTCCAAAACATGGAGAAAGACCTCTGAATCTGCTTGTCTTCCCCTTCATCAGCACAYGGTGCTGCAGGAGGTTGGGACTGGCCTTCCAAACGCCATCTTGCCTTAACTGCTTGTTATGTAAGAGAGGGGCAGGCTTGAATTTCATGCGACTGTAGCTCCCAGTGGGCCGTGCTTCGGCTGACAAAAACTCCTTTTGGGCTTTGTGTGTCTGTGTTTTGCTGCAAACCTCAGACAGTGAAATGGAAAAGGTCTCTTGGTGCCATATGTGAGCAAAAAGCATGGCAAAGTCACAAGGGAAATATACAATTTAAAAAGGGAGTGCTATGGCATTTTTCAACTGACATGTTGCCTCTCCACGATGTTGCATGATGCAAATTTGAAGCAAAGTCCATTAGTATTCCCTTGGCATGATAAAATACYTGCTGTAACTGGCAATGATGTTTGCCTTTCCACAAGAGTAGAGACAAGCCATTGCTAGTGCAGCTGCTGCATTTACTTTCTTTACCTTAGTAGCTTACAACAATAACTTTAATTAAAATAAACCTGTGGAAAGTGCCAGCTTGCTGGCTGTGCTGAGCACAAGCCTATATTTACTCACGAAATTTGAACTCAAGTAGCTGTAACTGCACAAGCTTTCTCATGCTGTCTTGTGCACACGTTCTCCCCCCTGGCCCCAACACCTGAAAGAAAGAAGAGAAAGAGCTCAGCTGGGGCTGTATCTCTACCCTCCCTCGTAAATTGACATCTGCAGTAGAAGCAAAGATTTAGTTTTGGGGGCTGAACATGCACAATCTCACTTCCAGCCTGTGATCATAAATGACAGCTCAGCCACAGCTCATGTTTGCACTAAACATAGCTCAGAAGTGCTCAGAGGAGTCACTTCTACAAGGAGCAAGAGGAGCTGTGGGTTATCAGTTACACCTTGGGAAAACTCTGTTATGTTTTGGGCAGTAACGCCCTTGGTGTGACCAGCCGCACCGAGGCTGCAGAGGAAGCACAGGCTGAAGGGGGGGAAGACTTAGGAAGACCTCGGCTTCAATGTGCGTGAATGGATCGTGAATGCCGTCTCTGGAAATAATTCAAATCTTTATGAGCTGGAAGGACATTTTGCTTGTTACGTTTCTTTGTCTTTTSCTTCAGGAAAGGATGACGTGGGTTACCACCGCTCAGTTCAAATGTCACTTCCCAGCCTGAAATAATAAGGCTTCTTTTGTTACTGACCTGCTGGAGCCCATGACCTCAGAGATACGTGTGGCTCATCCTCTGCCAGCTACTGCTCTTAAAGTCAGAGACAGCTCTATTAAGTAAGAATTTTCATCTTCTCTGTAAGTCAAATAGCAGGACAAAGCACATTTTCTCACATTCATTTTTCAGATCTCTCATGACTGGCTGCAGGCAGTACTTGAACAGTAGAATTGTGGTGGGACTATTTTATTTTATTGTAATTGCATATAATTGCAAATTTATTATTGTATTATAATTATATCCAGTTGCAACGGAGCAGGGCTGGAGTCTGATGTCCATGCAGACACTGAAAGAAGCTCCTGCTTAAACATACTATGACTAGTTGCTCCAGATTAAGGTTGCAGCCTGTTTTGCTGGACTTAAACAAAGAACAAGGCACCAAGCTGCTTATATGAGAGGGTAGCAAGCAGGCAGAGGAGCCATGCTAACGGAGGCCGAGGTAGAGCGTTGAGAGCAGATAGGGAAGAAAAACCAGGATTGTCAAGGGTCTTGGAGACATAAGCAAGTTCACTTAAATCAGGGACTCAGGAGGTAGTGGGAAAAACAAGGTTATCTTTTCTTTTCTTTTAGTGCTTTGCTGGACGTTGTGGCCCACTTGCACAGCACAACACCTCATTGGGCTGTGACGATCCACCGCAGCTGGAAGTGGTGGGCTCCAAGGCTGCAGTGCCAAAGCAYGCCCTGCCTCGCCAACTTGCTTTTTGATTGAATCCAGGCTGAAGAGTGGCAAAACTGAACTGTATCTGTTTTAAATGAACTTGTCATCCTGTTTTGTGGTTATACTCTTTTCTTTTTAATTAAAATGTAGGTTCACAGAAGAAATCTGGGAGCATAAAAACTTGTGAAATCCATTCCAAWGTCTGCATATATGTGTGACCTATTTAGCATCTGCAAATCTGTTTAGTGCCAAGAACTGTGTTAGATAACTCAAGCAAAAGCTCACAGGGAGCCACCTAATGAGACTGTTCCRATTATTGTGGTGATTAGTCCAGTCCTCTCCCCCTTCTCACTTAGGAATTTCCTTTAGGCAAGTTGTCATTTTAAGAATATGCAAATGTTGATTGCTAGTTTGTTATGAATCTGGCAAAAAGCCAGACTTTTGTGATGCTGGCTAGTACAGTCGGTGCGAAGTTAAATATGCATAACCTTGCATAATTTTGCTCCATGGGCTTCCAGGCATTGTGCACCTGTAAAAATCCAGCCCGGCCAACTATCAGATGCACTCTTCTATATGCAAAGTGTCTCCAGCATCATACTCAAATTGCTTTGCATTTTAGTGCTCAAACATCAGCACACATTCATTAGCTAYCTCTGCTCTGGCAAGGCCTTGAAGAAAAAAGTCAGTGTGTTATCCATGTTAAATCTAATGCTTTGCTCCTGAGAAGTGTGTACAATTTCACATGAAGGGAGCAAAAAGATCTCGTACTGACAACAACTTTGCAGTTATATTAAAATTGGATGAGTCTACTCTTATCAAGAACATATGGAATAAAATGCAATATTTAGTATAAGTAATATATTTGACAGCAAGGAATTAATGATGCACTATTAAGATCAGGGTAGCACTCGACAATTGCCTGAGGACATTGTACATAATCAGGAGCCATAGAAAAGTCAGCTGTTGCTGAAGGTTATAAATCATAATCTAAAATAGAATAATATTTATAAGTCTAATAAARTCCGCTGCTCCTAGTCTCAAAATTATAAATATTTGTGTAGCATATAGGATTGAAWATCCACAATCTGTATATACTAAAGAGATTCTGCAAAGTTAGACTATCCATAAAGGGCCAAATTCTGATCTCATGAATACCAGAGAGAATCAAGTGCATTATTTTCAATTAAAAATCAAACTTTTAGGACAGGGAAAAAAATATGGTGTATCTGAGAGTTGCAGCTGCCATTTCATGGCTGTCTCATGTTGATAGCTTACAACTAGTCTGTTACTGAGCAGTGATCCCAGGCCCTCCTCTGGATTTCTGGCATTTTGGAGAGCCTGTTCTAAGTAAATATAAACAAAGGGGGACTGGTAGGTTGTAGCTGATTTAGGGTCCTTCAGTGCTGAAGCATGTGTGATGTTACAGAAAGAAAGATCCATTTATACCTATCTATAACCTGTTTTTAGAGCAATTCCAAGAAATCACTATTTATATGACTTAAGCACCCAGGYTGAGTTCTAGCCAGGCAATAAAAGGAGATTTTTGTAATGCTGGAGGCATGCTTGAGCAGAGTTGGATGAAAATGCAAACCAACTGTTGCCATGATAAAGCCACATACAGTAACACAGTTTCTTGAAGCCTTGATAACGTATGAAACATTCACASTGGAAAGTCAGACATAAAACAGCACATGGGTGCTGTGTATGTGTAGGGCTCCCATGCAGTTAYAACCGGTCTGGTGCAGTGGGAGGCTGGAGATGAGCTCACCAGGCTCCATTCCTTTTTTACTCCCAGCACTGAAGTGTGTGAGAAATACTGATGTGAATTTTCTGCCAGAGACATCAGCCAAACACAGACRGACAGATGCATATGTTGACAAATATGCTTGGAGGTCAACACACGTTCACAAAACCCTTTGCTCTCACGCACTCAAGATCCGCCTTTCCTTTCCTCTGTGCAGACTTTACAYGATCTACGTCTTGCTTTCTTTCTTCCCCTAGTTCTGCTCCTCCTGCGGCACCTTTTCCCTCCRTGTCTGATTTATGCCTCCTTCTTTTCCTTTCCTGCTCCAGGACTCTTCYGGCAGTGGGGGCCACCACAGCTGGCTGCACAAGGCCCAGTGGACGGGAAGGACAAGCTGGCAAGACGGCRGCAGATATTCAGCAACCACTGCCGGGCAAAGCCTTCAACATCATACATGCACATTGCCCCAGATTAATTCTGCATTAAATAACCATTTCAAGAAGACAACGAAGGAGGGCTTGTTGCATCTAAATGAGGGTAGCTAATATCATTTTAGCTACTCTAGGATATCGGAGACAGCCACATGGGAATGGCCGATAAGACAGAGGATGCACAGGAGACCCCCACACTGCTGGCACAGGACCAGGGTGTCAGGCAAGATACCTGAGGRAGGTCTCATAACACCTTTGTTTAGCTACTTGAATTGCATCTTTGAACCTAGGTGTGGGTAAGCAACCTCACAAGGGAAAGAAGTCCTYGGCATGCTGAAAAGTCACACTCTGAAGTCAAGATTTATGCTTCAGAAAAATCATTTTAGGTTAATAAATCAGTACAGAAACAGACAAGGAAACTAATAGCCCTGCTTTCATAAAGCATTTATTTCTTTTTATTTGAAAACATTATACAGGCATTACATTGCCACAGCCAGTCCATATAGGAGCATGCAAATATCAAAATGGAGAAAGGTTTGTTCAGCTTTTTAATGCAGGATTTGGGGTTGGGATTTTGTTTGTTTGGTTTTGATTTTGGTTCATATTTCCCTTTGTGGTGTGTCAAGATTAGTGTGCTTTATTATGGCATTTAACAATAAAATCCTACCCATGGGGTAAAATTCATATTTGTAGCTAGCTCAGGAATACTAAATGGTTTTAAAAAAGGAAAGAAAACAATACTACACGCTTGTCAAAATGTTAATAGCACAAGTTAGCAATCTCTATACTATACATTGAAACTTTTTCATATGACACAGTGGTGCAAAATTTTCAATTGCTTGGTCTGTTGAAAGTTTATAGTTGGAACAAAGACAAGTCCCAGTGAAGGTTTTCATCCGGTAGCAGAAAATTACATCAGTCTTGCTAAGGGCCGCTCAGTGCCAGCAATGTAACAGAGTTTCAGTTTGTTCAGGCAAAGATCTAGGTAGAACTAGTGACATCCTAATGCAACAAGTAGAGTAGCTGCCAGTTAGATAGCCGTACCTTTGCTGGTGTGTACTGAGGTCTTGAACTGCAGAAAACAAAACAGGTAGAAATAATATTTTTCTTCACTAGACCTCACTTTTTCAGTCAACGGTTACTTGTAAAGCTATACTGCTATTTTCCTTTGAGGTCCATCCAGTACTAGCACACTGGGGCTAACTGAAATACCAACTTCGTTCTTTAACGAGAGACATAACAAATAAAGCAACCCCACAGAAAGATCTCCCAGTGACATGAAACTCTTCATGTGCAGGAATGCATGGGCTGGTTGTTGGGTGTAGAGTGCAAACTGGACCACTCACAATTTATTTCCATACAATGGAGCCTTTTAAAATAGCCTATAAAAATTGCTTTAGATGGCATCTCTGGGCCATCCATGGACTGCAAACCCTTGCATGTAAAAACTCCCAGACCAATGAACTGACCTGGAGATGTCTTCTGCTAGTTGTTTCTCATAAGACTCTAACAAACATCTACAAATTAGTGTCAGAAAAATGAAGAGGAGGAGGGGAAAGGACTACAAACATTTGGCTTAAAAATAAATACTAATAATGAAGTAAACCAAAACAATTATGCAAAATGAAGGAATTGTAAACATGAAACAAACACATGCACGCAATCCTCAAAGCTCTCAAGACCAACATGGGGACTAATGTTCAGAGAAAGGTATTTAACTGGTATAAAAGGTAGCAAAAAGACTGCAACGACAGGTGCTCACCAACATGCCTCCAGGTACCTGAGGTGACCAGTGCCTGAGGTACTCCAGGTACCGTGATATTTGTAACCAGAGCCTGGGTTCTTGGGGAAGGTACTAAAACCAGCTTCAAGTTGAAGCCATCACAGGGCTTGACCTGAGGAGGTTTGCTGGCCCTCAGTGCATGAGGGCTTCACCCGACCACGCACCTCCCACCTGGACTCCTACCCCTCAAGCCTGTTGTGTCAAATGGGAGCAAAGCAATTCTGTGCTCAGAGGGGGAGTGTCAATAACCCCAGGGTGGCTCTTTCTTGTGTTGTCTTTTTCTTTTTTTAACTGTGAATACTTTAGTSCTTAGACGTTCCAGAATATGGAATCTGTTTCTCTGTGGGAATCATATTTTTTAACCCTCAGTGGGTGCAGAGAAAAAGCTTGGAAACATGAATCCTTAAGAAGATTCAAAAATCAGAAGGCAGGGAAAAAAAATCCTAAATTTGTTATTTTTCAAAGCGAGCAATCCTAATCGAAGATTTTGCAAAAGTTCTRGGCATGGTTTGACAACACTGCAGACCCTTCTCTCAGCTGCAGAGGGATCATGGCAGAGAGCCTAAATACGATGGGACAGAAACTGCCTCTTCTTATTAATGACAAGAATAAGACACAACAGATATTCTGCTGTTCAAAATCATTTTGGCATTCATCACCTCATTTATATTTGTATAAAAACATCTCCCAATCTGCTTTGCTCCTTTTTACGTTAAAGCAGAACATGACTGTAAAAGATGAATATTACTTCAGCAGAAATTCATCCTGCTTGGTTGAACTGTTTGGCCTTTCTAATCTCCAGAGTATGCACTGTTTTTTTCTTTTTAAAATAGAAATAGGTAAGTCATATTTTTCAAACACCAAGCCCTACATTTTCACTTGAGACAGATTTCTTTAGGAGAACTCTTTCTAAATCAAATTCATCTTATATGTCCACAAGCAGAAAAATCGTAACTCTGTTGTAAACCCTATTTTCAAACACAATGAAGGTATACACACTTTTATAGCACTATTTTGCACTTAAACTCTTTCTTTCCGAAGATCTGGAACTGTTCTAAAATACCTTGGTCCCTTGGCACCTCTGTGAGGTAGGTAAATTAACACTATCCTCYTACACACAGGTTGGGAAACTAAGCCACACAGAATGTCACGCTCAAGATCCCACAGAAGTGTGACGGGTCTGTGAACGAAACCAAACTCTCCTGAATCCCTGTCCTATCTGTTAGACATAAGACTATCTTCCTTTCCACAATTTTAAGTCAAAAATAGATGAGAAGTGTTGAAATAATCATTTATTTTCCTTTTATTGTGCTCCTGGAACAGCAAAACATTCAGGCAGGTATGTAACTAAATTTCCCCCATTTCTGATAAGGCTCCTGGAGCAGAAGTACAGTTGTAGAGCACACCCTTACTACTTTCACATGTCCCTAGGAATATAAGAAAACTGCTGAATTCTTCTGCTAGTTTTGTAGTTAACGAAAAATAATTGACTACACACCACTGATAGGAATGCCTTTGTGCTACTGCAGCAATACCAGCRGATGGTCCAGTCTTTCTATTCAGGAATTATTCATATAATCTTCCTGATTTTTACAGTTTGTGGGGTTTGCTGAAAAACTGGCATGTTTCTAAATGGCTATTGTTAGAATAATGAACCACATGAGACTAAGCAAACTGGAACTGCAGAAGGCGCCCTTGATGCACTGAGTATCTAAAATAATGCCCTGATCCACATGCTACGTCATCTTACCATGGAGAGGTACAATACATAGGAAACTAGAAAATGCATTCTTCTTTTTACAGGTTTAAAATTTAAAAAGTAAGAAATCTGTGTTAGTCACAACTACAGAGAAATTAACTCCCTGTCACCTGATGCAGAACCTCAGCCACTAGGAAATCTGCCATGGAACATAGAAAGGTCAATGCTGGAGTACTTCACTTCTGCAAATATAGAAAGGCTAAAATGCTCGCCTTATACCTATTCCTAGAATAGAGATGGATATTGTAAGTTGTCCCTCCTCTGGATTCATGGAACAGATAACCTAGATGGGGCAACTAGATACATAGCACAGATGAATTCATTATCTTTTCCTCATCAAATCCAAGGTGCTAGCAAAAATGTGTCAGGGTGTTTTTACCATGAGTAACCCATCTATTTTGTGCAAAACAAACAAATCTTACAGAGAAATTAACAGTGACCGCACAACTGTATTTGCGCTAAACAGGCGGCTTTTCCACAACTTGTGTGGTTTAGGCATAATATCGCTCAGTAGGTGCAAAAACACCCTTTTATGATTTTTTTTCTTGTTACTTCAGCTTATATTTCGAATATCTTTTGCAAGTAATTTGGCATTTAGTGATTCATATACAGCAGTCTGTATTGCAAACATGCTGCTAATACCTTAAATGAGGGACTGGCATCTCCTTGCAATGAACACCCTGGAACAATTAATTATGAGCTTTCCTTATTTGCTACCTTGCAGCTCACCGGTGTAACTGCACCTGGTAAATACCTTTCTCTATGTACAATACAGAGATAATGGATATACGAGATCCACTGAATCATCAGTAGGTGACTGACAGCCTTGTGTTTAAGCAACTCTGACGTGAGGCTCCTCTTCCGTCTCCTGCCCTAGGCTGGTGTATGTTACTGAAGGCTCCAGCTGGCCGGTRGCTGGCAGGTCTACAACAGGTCCTGAAGGATTTCGAAACTGCTTGTACACCCGAGGATCCTGGGCTACGTAGGTGGACGTGGAGGAGTAGAGCACCAGCCCAACAAGGATAGTGAAGAATGACAACAAGTAAAGTCCTGAAAACTAAACAGAAATAAGAGTGGAGTCATTAGAAACAGCAGTGCTTATTCTGAGCTCATGAAGACCTGCAGACAGAGGTAGATAAAGACTCTTGTTTTTGCACACACAGTACAGAACAAGCCTCCTGGGATGTCAGTTTTTTATGGGGTTCCCTCTTTGAAAGTTTAATGTGGGTTTGGCCACACCAGCACCACCAGATCAGAGGTCAACCTGAATTTTCTGATATATCCAGACTCAGTGTAACTGGACTAAAAATACAATACAAACAATCCTTGTGGCAATACATTAACCCTTGCAGGTAAAGACCATTAGATATTAGCATTAGCAACTGGGTGCTGCTATGGGAARCACAAGAATGGCTTTAAACTGAGATGATTTGTCTCCTAATCCTAGACTACAAGTTAGTTCATCTTGTATGAGAAGCCATGCATGAGAAGCCAYGAAGGAAAAATTTTGTGGTCAGTTTGTTATGATGGGAACATATAGAACTGATTTGTATCCAGTGGCAGTTTAGAAAGTGCCTGTGCTCTGCAGTTGTCAGGAATCCATACTTAAACACCAACAATTAGCTGCAACCTGTTATGGGCTGCTTCATGCGGTACTTTATTATTTTACATAAAGGTGTCTACAAATCTGTTTTTCAGTCCTCCTGACTATGGTGCTTTGATGGACGCCAAATTCGTTTCCTTTGGATTGTTTCAGCATGGCCCAAAATGGATWCATCTGATTATATTATTCTGGCAAAAGCTTTCTTATCAATTCGCTTTTTATATTTAAAGAAATAATCATTGTGGTGAAAGTGAATTTTATTTAAGCTAACTCTGTAGTGATGTTAATTTGCTGTCACTTAACAAACTCACACAACCTGTGTCCAACTTCCAKGATCTTTGAAAGTTTTACGTGCATAACCCTGAGGGATATAGCTCTGTTTGTTCTTCTTTCCCACACCTAGTGTGTATGTTTTAGAGGGAAAGCACCATAATGGGAAAAGTTTAAATTGTGTAAGAAGGATGACAGATTTGGAAGAGTTCTGCATTTCATCAACYATTAATTGCTTTTTTCCAAGAATGTCACCAGGTCTTCACGTGTCATCTGGCAGTATGCTTTGATGTAATCATCCAGCTACCAGCCACAAACCCAATGTTGAATGCTGTAGCAATGAGTCTGCTGAAGGATTCCTCCCATGTGGCACAGCTCTGAAAGGACTGATTTAGGCTTAGATCTCCCCCATGTGGCAATCAAATCCAAACCACCCATTTCAATGCATTGTTCAATGCATTTTTTTCAGTTTTTGCCAGTTTAATTTTGTTCTTACCACTTTTCCCTTCCATTTCCTCTTTGTATGTGAACTCAGGTACTGCTTGGCAGCAGTGGGTTAAATTATGCTGAAACAAGACTCAAGTGCCAAATGCATCCAGTTCCCCAAACTGGGAACCAGTTCCTGAGCTTCCCATTGTCCCTCMTTCCCACCTCATGCCTGAATTTCTCACCCAGCAAAGCCAGCTGGCTTGCTCGACTATAACCGGAGCACCAGCCAGATTTGTGATTGCCTTGTGTCCTGCTGTGAGGAATTTGTGGGGCTTCCAKCAGTTAAATGTGCCCTTATTCTTTCTCCAGGAACTGCCCAGCCAAAACCAATTCACTTTGCTGTATTCTGTGGCTCCAGCTCTGCCATATCCCCTCTGCTTGGCCATCTCTCTCATTCTTCTCCCCGTGGCTTCCTGTCAATGGGYTCATTTGCCCTCTAATACTCTTTGCATGGCAGTGTATTCCCCCGGGGCAGTTCTCCAACTTTGCAGAAAGGTTTGAACATAGTTGGGGGAAATCTAAAGTAAGGTCCACGAATCACTGGTCTTTAGCGCCTATGCACAACCACTGTAGAGAGACCTGTATCCTGGCAGCTCTATAACAATATCAGACTTTCCTTTCTTGATTAGAARCAAGTTAAGGCACAAGCTGGATTGTTGCCTGCACTGCTTAGAAGCACAATCACTCTGCAGCCCTAAAGTAGAAGGGCTGTTAATAAGGTTGCAGCCTGTTTCACTTCATGGAGGTAAAACAAGTACATATAGTATATTGTAAGTATGTGATAAATCACTGTTCTTTTCAATACTCTGACAGAGTAATGCAAAGTCCACYGAAATCAATGAAAATATTCCTCCTAATAAAATGAGTGTGAATCCRGCAGCATGATGGGCAGATATAGACTTAGTTCATCAAATAATAAAATTTGCTATTCACTGTACTGTGTTCCTCAGACTCTCTAACTGAAATCTTTGTATTTTATTGAAACTAGTATTCCCAGGCATATTCTAGTGCTATGTCTACATGGAGGGATTTTTTTATCTTGACCGGAAAACCTCATTTGTTGAGACTCACTATTAATAGACAGCAAAAGAGACGGATTCAAAAGAAAGCAAAATTTCATTAAAAAAATGAAGTGAGAAGATCATTTTCCATTGATACCCTGTATACAACAGCACTAAACARCTATAAGCTCTGAGAAGTCTGTAATTCCTTTGTTTGGCTAAAATGCTATTTTAGAATKATACTAGGCTTCATTTTCCAAACTTATCTCTCACTTTCTACAGAAACATATTTCTTCTAGGAAAAAATATTAAAAAATTCAGACTCGTAGRTCTTTCCAAATCCTGCTTCCCTCCATGCGAAACAGGATAATAGCAAGTTGTTCAAAAAGTAACATGATCAGAAATTGTTTGGTCCGGATTAGCTCCTATGTGTCAGTAAGAGGTGACACCATATGGAAAGCAATTCAAAGGTCAATTCCTGTTTAYATATCATCAAATAGTTTTACTATACTTTTTAAATCTACATGTACAGGTACTTATATGGAAACTTGCTCGTCACGTAGTTTCATTGAGAGACCAGATGACTTTGTCAATGATCTGACACTCACAAGTCCTGGGACTGATWTTCTGCCTTATATAAACTATTTTTGTGCACAAAAATCATTTTAGCTGTGCCTCAGTTTCTTATCTATTTAATGAAGATAGCAGCACTTTTTTCTATACCTTTCTTCTACAAAGTACAGTCCAAATGGATAAACATCGTGTGTTTGTTCAGCCCCTAGAAGAGCTGGATTCTGATCACAGCTGGAGCATTTAAGAATGACATTTAATCAAGCAATAATAATGAAGTGAGCCTTGCAGTCCTTCTACAGCCAGCAAAGTCTATGCAATTTATGATTTCCTGTGTTGATGCTGTATCTAAGTTTGTGGTCAAATGGATTTCAGTTAGATAGATGAAAATGTCATTGCAGTAAAAAACAAAACAAAAACACCCTCAAACCAAATGAAATGAAATGAAACCAAATCAAACCAATAATGTACCAAAGCTCAGACAAGCTGGAAATGCTACGCTATCAGTACGTACTAGGAGGAGTTATCTACAGATATGATGAGGAAATAGATTAGAGGATCCTCTCTCTATGCTGTGATAAACAGATGAAGTAAGTTACCTGGGATACCCTCCTTTGAGAACTCTTTTTCTCTTCCTTTGCAGAGAAAAAAGCTAAGTGTCTTAGTTACAACAACAGTTCAGATTTCCTCACTGAAACTGAAATTTGTCAGATTGAAAGCCATTTGTTAAAACTTGCTAAATTGCCAAACCAAATAGTTAGACTTCAGCTGTGGAACTGGCAGTTCTCAGGTTGGCTGCTCTGCTCTGTCAGAAGAGGGTGTCTATAAAGTCTTGCCAAGGTGTTCGATAGAGAGCACACCACAACAGTTTCAATAATCACATATTAGAAAGACAAAAATAAGATGTCCTCTCTGGACATTTTTCAGTAGCTGCAATTAAAAAACTGACAATACTGAAAATACAATTGTCAGTTATATCAAATAACTGTTCAGCGTATAAAAAAAATTTTTAGGTGCCTGTCAATTTGAAGATAAACATACAGAGCAAAAGCTTGACAAATGTAACAAGACAATATGTATAACATGATTTGCTTAGTCTATCAAAAACTGCATTGATTCGGAGTGACTGGATGTTTCTGGTGTTTATCCAAGAGACATTCCTTAGGGAACTAGTACTTGAATATAATTGCCCAGTCAGGCTTAGTAGAAAAGTTAATGGCATCTGATAGCTTAACTGCAGGAGCAGGGGTCTAGCTCTTAGCTCTGGTATGTGGTACTGTCTAACTCTGCCAGAAAACCGCTGCAGCAGTAAGGTCTAGCTGACCATGGAAAATGTATGATAAAATCAGTCCTATTTTCTGCTACCAATGCACAAATTAATTTACATTATAGAAGAATGGAACCCAAACAAATTTGCAATTATTTTTTAAAATAGAATACTTTATACAGTGCTACATATGATTGCAAATGAAGTTCATAAAACCTATTTGAAATGTAGTTTATACATTGTATTTTTTCCTGATGAATCAAAATTAAACATCTTGGAAGTAAGTCAAGCATCACAAGATTTCTAAAGACAAATATAAAGGCATCTGAAAAATTAGATTTTTTAAAATCAGAATGAAGTATTAAATCTTTTAAAATTTACTCCTCACTATTTCTTATCCTCAACATCTTATTATCTCTCCCTGTAAAACTTGTCTTTTTTATATCCTTAAACCATCATGGCTAAAAYGTTACTATTATCTCCATTTGAGACCCCTGTGCATTGAAGTAATCCAGCTGAAAAATTAGGTGCAAAGAGACTTCTTGCTGGGGAGGAAACAATGCATCTGATTTCATCATGCTTGAGTAATGATAAGACAAAGAGAGTAGAAGAAAACAAAAGGAAATAAAAACTGTTCAGAAGGCATTAAATTCCTTTCGGGGCCTGGAGAGAGCAAGACATTTTTTCAGCACATAGATCATGCATTTAGAAAGGAAAACAAGAAGAAAGGACATAAAAGAATCTCTGTATCACAGCTAGGAAATGTTGCACTGACTTCTGCATAGGGAATTTGCAGACAAGTATTTCTGACTGTCACAGATGTCCACATCCATGTAACCACTGGCACTAGGGCAAACCAATATCCGAAGTGATGCAAACAGACAGATGTGAGTCTGCAGAAAAGCCCACACAGACAAAGAAACTCAATGATTTGCTAATTTTGGTTTTTCAGGATGCTATCATGATAATGAGCATGAGCATTATTATAATGGTTATAAAAATGCAAATTCTCTTCTGCTCAGTCCATTGAACTGGAAATAGTCTGMAAGCGCTGATTTTTCAGCTGTGGCTCTCCAACTCCAATTGTATTTTGCAAGAGCAAGCAGTAGACCGAGTCGATTGGTAGATAACACGAAGCCCAGCTCCTAGCCTATGGTAACTTAACTTTTTAAATCTTGAAAAGAAACAAATTTTGCTTTGTAAGTAACCAAAAATTTCTTTTTGTAACATAAGCTGCACTGCCAATCAAATCTAAGGCCAAYAGAGGCTCCTGCACAGACTTATGTCTTTTCCCCCTGGGTAATTTCACACATGAGTACATGAGCTGGCTGAGCTAAGGAAGCTAAGAACAAATTTCTCTCATTATCTTTTATATGGCAAATAGACATTTCCACTTGCTTTGATGAACTGATCAAGAGACTGAGCTTCTTTCCATACTGCTTTCTATTTTCACCTCAAATATAGCAAATGAAGTTCACTATGACCAAGTGCAGAAGTTGCACTGTGGGATGCACGTATTCTCAAGTCAGCAGGAGTATCGTAAGGGGTGAATGTTCAGAGAGCTACAAATTCACACAATGCTTTCTCCTGCATAGCTGAATGTTATATACATTACATCATTACTAGGAATGGAAGCCAGTATCCTAGTCACAAGCTAACAGCTCTCTCTGGTGACTCCCTCAGATCTGCTCCATGAGGGTCTGGCAAAGCTGTTCTTAGTCCTGGACTGTGATTTACTCAAACTGACTATTACTGGTCAGTCAGTTACTGACAGTCTTCTCAGCTTTCCAACAGTAGAAGCTTGAACGCCCAAGCAAAAGCGTTGATAATCCTGCTAAGAAAGATAGCAAGGGGTGCTGGCCAACTGCAATAATGATGATAACTTCTGGGCAGGAAGTCTGTCCATTAGCAGCAGGATCACATTATCTTCACACTTTTATGACTTGAGCTATTCCCAAGGCAAACTGTGAGGATGTAGTTTTAAATGATGACTTAAGGCTCTGAACTCAGCTGAGATGCAAAGTGAAATTTGTAGCTAGTTCCTCCGCATCTTTTTTTGATTTCTTTCCCGTCCATTGGCAGTCACGTAAGCAGCTACACGAGATGAAAGAGGCTTGAGCTGCAGAGTGTGTCTCAATCCAGTGCTGTTGCTCATGCCTGCCAGAACCCAAAGCAAGAAGAACCTGGTTTGCTTTGATGACAATCAAAATCTGACCTCAGCCTTTTTGCCAGTCAAGCAAAACAAAGAAGTTCGAGGAAGTTTTGCCTTTGTCATCACACATTATARAAAGGCCACACTCCTCACCTGCTGCTGCCTGCTTGCATCATCAGTTTGCTCTGTCAGACGAAATGCTCTATTTTTGTTACCTGTTACTAATCAGCTCTTGCTTACACTGAATGGCCAGTGTTACATAAAAACTGGGATGCAAAGAAATCACACGGACACATTTCCTGATTCCTCTTCCCCCCCCCCCCCGACCTGATTTTCGAAGATCTTGTTCTGGTGTTTGTATGTTAAAATGCAGTGGTTCACATCTTCTGTTGCATAGCAACATCATCTTCTCCCACTCTCATATGCTGTTTGCTGGTGGACATGGTCTAACTGGTAAGAATGTGGTCAGGTAAAGCTCCTGAAAAAATCAAGTGAGCAACARCACTACACACTGGAGTGGAAATATTTCCTTAACTTTGTGTGAATTTTTTTCTTTCTGTATATAGATCACCAGGGCCCTGAGCAATGTCACAGCATATGCAAACTTGCGCCTCCTCTGTGGTGGCCCAAGGACTTGTGATCTAGCTGGACTTTGGACCAGCACCACCACTACACACTCGTCTGGCAATCTGGGCTCTTGGTTACTGCCTTTGGTCTGGTCTGGTTCACCTCTCTGGGCCTTGTGCCAAGCTTAAAACAGCTCCCAAGTGATGGAAGAGAAGGCCTCCATGGCTAGATCATGCCCCACAGTGCCCTGTGTCTGCTGGCCCTGAGCCCAGGCAGCTAAACCCCCAGGAGCTCAGGTAGGTGCTCAAATGGTCCCTTTAATGAAGAGTCTGCATGCTAGCAGATCTAGTAATTAACAAATAATGGATCTGAGTGCTATTTTTCTCTTCTATAACACTTCACAACAAGGAAGAGTTACAAAGACACCCTTGAGAAAATTCAGAGGTTCTCAATCTGGCATAGTTTTTGAATAAATGCAGGTTAGTTCTTTGCAAGTGCTTCTTAGATGCTAAGGTTACCTAATACGGAGAAAAAAGAAGGAGGAGTCATCAAAAAGCTATCAGCATAATCCTGTTAAAATCTGGGAAACTTTATAGCTTTCCTGGAATTTATTTGTGGAATAAAACAGATTTATGGCCAAAACTGCTGGTATTCGGAGACAATCTCCAAGTTTAATGCAGGTAGCTGTAAAGCAAGTACTGCTTTTGCACAGAACTGCGTGGTTTCGTACTTGTTAAGTGGTATCATTAGAAAACTTTCATAATAGAGCGCCCTTTGTAAATACATGCCTCTAGGGCAATATATTTGTGTGAAATGGCTTCTCTTCCTTTCCTGGTGGAAAGAGATGGTTGGAGAGATGAGAATGCTGTTTTCTCTCCTGTTCCCCCTTTTTCGCCTGTTCCACCATTAGATTTGGAGAAAAATGAGCCTGTGTTCAGTAACCCTGCAGTACCAGCAGTCTGTCTAATTAGAAAGTAAAAGGTAGAATGAGTCCTGTAAGCTGTTTTAATCCTATCTTATGYACATAGAAAAGTTTTTTTTTTTTTTTAATGAGATGTTAAAGCCAGTTATATTGAACTCCTATAACTTCCTGCAAGCACCTTTTACTCTGGTATAAGGAGGCTTCATTTTGGTTAGTTTATATCAATCACTTCACAAAAATACTTTAAGATAAGCTGGGGGAAAAAAGTCCCAGTCTGATGAGAATAAGCAGGCCCACATGAGGATGGGGTTACTCAGTAAGAAAAACCACATCAAATATAATCAGCTCATAGAAAAAAACAGCAGTAGAGCAGTTACCCTTTTAAATATTCTTAATACTAAAAAGAGTAGTACAACGGAAATGCTTACAAAAAATAAAACCAATTCCCTCTCCTTACTTTTATCTTTTAATATTCGTTGCAGTTTGTTTTATCAGATGTCTGTTGCCATGTGTTTTCCTGTTTTTGTGTGTAAAGATTTAATAAAGTAGCAGTTGTCTGCTGTACTTGATTTTGTATTGCTGTGTTTGAGGCTAATTGTCTTCAAAACCAAGGYTGTAATTATTGATTCATCTTGGATCCTTCACTTATCCTTTTTCTGCTGAATCTAACAATATATTCATGCAGTAATGCTCCCTTAGAATGGTATTCTTTATCTCAACCATACAAATAGGAAGCTTTCTTATACTGGATACAAAGAAAAATCAGCTYTGTAGGAAAATTTGTTAGCTTTAACATTAGTGACCATGTAAGCTGTCTGGAGAGAGRGTGATACTGCTGTTTCTCATTAGGATTAAGCATGGTCCGGTGTGTTTGCTGCAGCCAACGTGAGGCAAAACATAAGGACCTGCAAGAGCTCTGAACTGAGTCAACTCACTACACGGGCTTCCAAGGGAATCATATAGYGGAAAGCACATCCTAAGCCATCAAGTCCAGTCCCCAGATACCGCGCACAGCCAGATCATGTACTCCGTCCTGTAAATATGCTTTGCCYTCCTGTGAGCATCAGTAGGTTTCTCATCCACATGCCCTAATCTATTGAAATCTGTTCCAAAATGTYCCTATTACAAAGGCCAAAAGATCCTGCTCGTTTCTACTCCAAATTTCTGCATTGTCATTTCTACCTGTAGGTTCCTAGGTCAGAATTGTTCTTCAGCTCAAATAATTCTCCTTTCTTCCCTGTGTATTTATAGATTAATTCATATGTGTTTAGGTATTATATCCTCTCCCAGTCTGTCTGAAAGCAAAGCTATGCTACATACGAAAAAAATATTTTTGGATAAGCACTTTCAGCATATTGTTAKAGTATGCATGCTTACTCTGTCAAGGTTTGGAGCAGAGAAGAGAAACAGCTTTGTAGACAATAAGCCGTGGCATTAGCAATTCTCTGTCATTCCTAGACCACACTTAGACTGATGTGTTTGGAAAGCCACAATAGCGTTCATGTTCCTCCCATCTGTTGTCACTGACACAACCTTGCACCTGATACTTCGCATTTCTCAATGTCATTCAGTTCTTGTTGTTTGACATTTCAACCCTCCTTTTACTGAAGATGCCTCTCAAATGTACATCTCCAGCTCCCTTCTACCTTTTGTGCCAAAGCTACTACTACAGTTAATGCACAGCCCTGGTCTTCAGACCAGTCCTTCAGGAACTTCCCCAGTTCCTCCCAGCCAGCTCCCAGCAAGCAGTTTCCCTCACAGCACACTGTTTTGTCCTTTACCCTCCTTAGCCAAGTTCTTACGTATGTTACAATCTTTACAGTGCTGAGCCTGTTCTTTAGCATAGTTGACAATTTGCTACATCACATCATACAGAGGCTTTACCGATTAGAGCTACCATTTCTCGTTTGTCTAGCAAAATCTGTTAATTTATCAGACAAACCTCAGACTAGACTGGTATGATTTATTTTTGGTGAACTAGCATTTTATCCACTTTCCCATTTATGTCCATGTTTTTAATTATTTCTCCCTGGTGTCTACTTCTGATACAGTTCATTGCCTACTCCATGTACAGGTCACCCAGTTGTCCAGACTGGGACTGCAATACTGCCAGACTTGAAAATATTCAGATTCTTGTGTTATGTTTCTATTTCAGACATAATAATTTCCATTCCTATTAGCCATTTTTCATTGCCTTCATCTCCATCTCTCATCCTTACTGAAAGTGAAAGAAGGTAACCATGTAGTTTCAGAGCTAAAGCAAAGTTTCGTCTTATGCTGTCTTGGCATAATGAACCTACTTCTCTTCACATTAAAGAAAACTTTTGGCTGTTTGTTTCTCTTTCCTCTTCACTGTCAAACTTGGTTTATTTTTATAGCAATTAGACTTTATTCCTTTTCTTTCCTGTTCTTTCTCATCTCTATTGTATTGGCCTCTTTGGGGATTATTCTCTATTCCTTGTTTTCTCTCTGTTTACTTCTAACCATTTTTGAAAGGGATTGTTTTCCCATTACATTTGTAGCTCTTCCCTATGAGTTCTTCTTTTGTACTTAAGTTACAAAGTCCAGATTACATTAAACCAGACATGGAAAAGGTATTTCCAACCTCCTCCAGACTGAGTTTTATACAATGTTTATGGGCCTTTTAAAGGCCTAGAAGAGCAGAAAATCTTATTTTTAAAATTAACATATGCTGGTGATCAAAATAACTCTGGAAGCTAAATCAAGTCAAGCTGCTAAGTGGTAGTGATGATGACAAACATGATTCCAGTTTAGCAGGAGGGGGGAGTTTAGACTGACAGGAGATGCCTTTATGAAGAAGACTTTCTAGGAGAGACTAAAATACTATTCTGCTTAGATTGAAAGCAGTCTTTTGACTGCATTTTGACTGGCATTAAGTCTACATGTTAACCAATTCCTTTATTTTGGTAGGAAATACAAGCTGATTTGGAGACTTTAAGCCTCTTTGTCTGCAGCATTCATTGACTTGGCTGGCAGGAGGAGCAACCAGACTAAGCATTTAAATCCAGGTAGCTAACCAAGGCAACAGGTTTCTTCTCCACCAAACAAAAATTCTTGCCACATTGTCAGAAGTTACTTAGGGCATGAACAAGTCTCTCCTATGCCACTGACCATGGTAGCTCTCACACGTTCTGCATTACTGAATCTTATAAATTCCTTTCTCTAGCGATCACTGGAGAAATTCATTCTTTTATCTGTTTTATGTGGTTTTCTTCCAAATGGCTCACGGCCATGTAGATGCTCATGTATCATTCTTAACACTCTTCCTAAATATTTCTACCTTCTTTTTTACTCACTATTGYATACAAAGAATTATTTAATTCCACGGGAAATCTCTAAATTTATAATACATCTATTGCAGTTAACCCCTAGCATTTGCTTTCAAAAATTAACCTACATCTGTCTTTGGGGGATTTTTAGCCTTTATTTCCTTATGCTAAGGTGGAAATTACATTTGATGTGAAGAATCATAATTTGAAAATCTTTGTATATTTTCAATAACTGAACCATATTTAAGCTTTTGAATGCAGCTTCTGCTTTGCTGATTCATGACTTTTCTTAGCTGTCTCCTCTGGCTTGCAAATTATTGCTGAGGTATGTAACTCAACTCATTCATTGTACTCCCTTATCTTCAAAAGTGTGCTTGCACTGAAAAATGCTGAGGTTCTCAATTTATTTTTTTCACAACTAATTATGAACCTATCTTCTTCATGAAACCTCTTGATCTTTGTTTTCATATTCACTGAGCTATCATTTAGAAAAGGTATGTTGTTAGTAAGATTCAGCTCTTTAAATAGTATGTCTTTGTTATGGTTTTCTATCTGTACTTTTTCTTCAAATAGAGTAAAAGGCAATAGCATAAAGAACAGGTTAGAGAATGTATACGTGGTTGATAACAATGTTTGTGTTATAAAAATTTTTGCTGTCTGCAGTTCATTCAAATACTTTTCTTGTTTTCTGTTGTTATTGTTTTACCTCTCCACTGCCCCTCATTTTTTTTTTTATGATTTCCTTTCAAATCGAGCAAAGTATTTGAAATAGAATGAATATTAAACATTGCTTGATTTAGGCTGAAAACTTTGCTAAATGGATAATTTCACATGCTTTTCCTGTAGATACTGTATTAGAAATTTGGCCTTTTGTTGTGTTAAGAATGAAGTATTTCAAAGAGCAGAAAAAAATAAGTAGAACACGAAAATTCCAGTTAATATGTCTGCAAGCTYATAGTCAGTAGAAACTACGAGCACTTCGCTTTTCCTTTCCACACGACTCTTCACCACTTTTTCCAAAACACTGTTTCTTTCCTTCAGAGGCTATGGATTAAATGTTATAGTTTAATCTACAGTATATTTAAGAATTCTCTGAACAACTATGTTTCCTCCTATCCAAACACAAAAGTAGTCCAAGCAAGGTATTTTGAGAAGACTCTTAGTTGGCCCCAAGTACTCAAAATTCATTGCTAGGGAGTACTCAGCTTTTTGCCTCTCTGTAAGTTAACATTATTAAAATGGGTATTTCTCCAAATGAAAATGATTGACAGATGCAGGCATTACCACTAAACATAAAGACATCGTAGCTCCTACTCCAGTATCATTCTGTTGCTTCCCATTTGCTACTACAGTGCTAACCTGTCTCTGGTGTGTTGCTCAGCCTGGGAGCAAACGTGGGGACAGAAGTGGATAGAGCTAGAGGATGCCTCTTCTGGCAATTACTTCAAAGTATATTGAAAATGAAACAGCATCCTGAATTACACAGAGCCCCCAGCTCCCAAACCACTTCCCGCTATTCTCTAACCTCTAACCTCCTTCTTTCCTACCCCAGCCATAAAAGCAATGAAGATTTGGTGGACTTTGTATTCTGCACGGTGCTTAAAATTCAAGACCCATGATACAGATGTGAATTACTTTCTTCAAGCAGTTCAAGTGCATTCCTGTTTATTTATCCATGTTTAGCTACTTCCCTAAAGACAATTCTTAGAATTCTTGATCATGACACTTAAGAATTTTATATTTATGTATTATAAATATATTTTATATTTATATTAGTATTTTATAATAATCAAAAAATACTAACCTTAAGCATAGCATTTGCTATGTAGAGAGGTATATATGTTGGAAACTTAAAATCCTGTGGTTTCTCTTCACGTTTTTTTAAGAAATTAGAGGAAACCAATAGGATCTATGTTGGGACTTAATTCCTCAGTTGATAATTTCATTTGAAAATCATCAATTTCTCACTATGAGGTAAGTAAACACCTTTTCCAGTACATTATAGTTCAGAGCACTTAAATGGTTCATTGCAAGTAAGTCTGATCATCAATTTAAGTAGATTGCSCAGGCAGATACACCGGCTCTTTTCTTTCTCTGGGGACTGTCTGTGAACAGGCTGATTCTGTATATTTGCTTACTACAGTTAACACTCAAACTCTTTTTTTTCCATTTCACGTATTCTTTTGAGTAGTMAATATCCATTAGGCAATTTGCTATGCAATCTGACCAAAGGCAGAATTCAGTTAGTTGCACAGTAGTGGTTTTTCTCCATGATCAGTTAGATTCTCAGCAYAAACTGTTTCCAAATTCAGTCTGAAATTAGTTCCACTTAGTGAACATGCGAATTTCAACTGGTCTCAAACTCCCTTTATATAAGTGAAAATTTACTTATATATACTTTATAAAAGTATTTTAAAATAGCATAAATGTATCCAAATGAAATGCTCATTTGAAATTGCATACAAATCTTTTAACATTTTAATAATTATGCTACAAAGAAACATGTGATACTGAGACAAAAAGATTTCATTTGGATGTTATATGCTGGAACACAGAATAGAAAGAGGAAAAAAGAAAATTGGGAAGGAAAAGAACTATTATGAGCCTGTAATCATTGATACAAAATGCAAAAGCCATTCTATGAGATGACAACCAGGTGTGGAGTAGCAAAGTATAGAACGGTGCTGTTGTCAGTAAACCTTGTTAATCAGGTATTCACAGGAATATTAAGACACCTAAATTATACAGTCAGCAGGACATAAACCCATGCATGGGTAGGTAGATGAACTGCTTGCTGTTCCCTTGCTGTAATTACGAACTATTTCTGGCTTTGTTCTGTATTTTTTAAAAAAATCATCCAAACTTGAGATGAGAAGTAAAAACTGAAGCACTTTCAGGGACTGAAATGCTGTATTTGCTTCTCTTGTGAAATATCAAAAGTTGTTGCTTCTTATACAAAGTATGCTGGTTGGAAACTCTGGCAACTGCTGACTGCAACTACCAGGATAATCTTCTTGTCAGAACGCCTGGAAATATTAAAAGCTCTTTCTTCGTTCAGATTGTCTGGGTTCTGGGACTTCTGATGCAGAACTGAGGTTCCTCCTTTGGCTTCCAGAATCGATGAGTTGAAACTCAGGTTTTCTCATGCCGGAGATCTTCCAGTCCCAGCATACCTGGCCTTTCGGTGCAGTTTGCCTCATGAGTTTTGCTATAGGAACTCTATAAACTTTGGAAACGGTGCTCCACAGCAACTTGTTAGATGAGCTGCAGAAATGTCAGCCCATGTTTCTCAGAGGATACTCAAACTAAGATGCTTTCATTTCGCATTTCTATTTTGATAAGAAGGTGTTTCCAAYAAAAATGCATTTTGCTGGAAAATTCCTAACCAGCCCTCTTGTGAGCAGTCTTTCAAAACAGGAGACCAAAAATCCCAAACTGAAAACTACYTACAGTGCTTGAAATTTATGATGAGCACAAGCTCATCTGAAATGTTCTTGAAATTGAAGCCTCCACCTCACCTTGTGCAACACAACCGCCACTTCTTATACACTGTTTTTTGATGGCTCCAAACTTGTGCCTAAATAATTCTGTGAGTATATTCTATAACTAAAGAATTGATTGCAAGCAACATTGTGAAAGGAAGAGAAATCCTTTCAATAAGGCAGTATTTTCAGAAAGCTGCCCTATCAGGGTTATGTTGTTAAGCACCTACTGTCAGACCATGCAATAACTTGGTAGGAAGCTCTTCATTTTATTGTGTCATTTTTCTTCAGAGGGTTTTTTTTTGTTTTGGTTTGGTTTTTTTTGTACACCATGCCGTGCCCTCAGACAAAGAGTAAGCTGACATGGTCCTTTTTTATCATGAGGCAACGTTCAAGTGTGAACATAGATATGCTTAACTCCCTTCCACTTCAAGCCAGCTCTTCAAATATGGACACCTGACTTTTCCTCACAGAACTAGCTTTTAATTGATTATAATTTGGACAAGGACATTAAAAACAATTAAATTTAAAAATATTTGAAAAAGAAGCTTTAAAAATGCCACTTAGATAAAAGACATACATCCAATACAGCTTCACAACAACTGAGTTATTCAGTGGGAGTCCCACTAAGAGAAATTCCACATTCTGGAAAAGAAAGGGAAATGTGCCCTTCAGTTTCTGCACATACCAGTGGCACAAACAACTAACTAGCAATGCAATTTATCATCATTATTATCAAAGCTTTGGCAACCTTCACTAGGACAAAGGCCATAGGAGATCAAAATCCATTCAAACAGAGAGTTTACGGGTAAAGCAGTTTGCATATACGATTTCATAGGGGAAATATACTGAAGTATATGACTGAGGAGATAATCCTGTAAAACCTAGTTGTTTAACCTATACAGCTTGCTCTGCTTGAAATAATGATAATGTCTGCAGCACAGATATTACCATGGTCAAAGTATGTAGGTATCCACTAGCAAGTATCA